>NC_063257.1:20356671-20486138 GCF_019578655.1 Ricinus communis | reverse complement strand
AAATATACAAGTCTTATTTGGGTTATTTTATATTCAAAAATATACCACTTTTACGAGGTCGTTTTCTCATATTAAAATATTAGCACTATTATGGGGTTGTTTTCTTAAATTTATTAATATACACATTTTATGGGGTTGATTTCTTATATAGATAAAAATACCCCTTTTATGGAGTTGTTTTCTCATATTATAAAATTAACCCATTTAAGGGGTTATTTTCTCATACTCATAAATATACCACAATTACGGGGTTATTTCCTCAGACTCATAAATATTCCCATATTACGGAGTTGTTTTCACATAATAAAACAATTTTCCTCTTCCACGAGGCCGTTTTCTCATATTAAAAAAATTCTACTCCATTTTATTTATATTATTTTACACCTGCACTACATGACTTTTACTTAGGTTGTTTTCTGTGGATTCATAAATATACATTTTGATGTGGTTACTTTATATTGATAAGTACAGTAATCTCATTTGAGGTTGTTTTCTCATATTAACTTATTAGCACTCTTATGCGGTTGTTTTCTCAAATTCATAAATATACACGTTCTACGGTGTTATTCTCTTATATCGACAAACATATCCCTTTTATAGGGTTATTTTCTGAGATTATAAAATTAACCCATTTAAGGGGTCGTTTTCTCATACTCACAAATATACCACAATTACGGGATTATTTCTTGAGATTCATAAATATCCCCGTATTACGGGATTGTTTTCATATATTAAAAAATTTACCCCTTCCACGATGTTGTTTTCTCATATTAAAAAATTTATAAAAATACCACTTTTACGGGGTCGTTTTCTCATATTAAATTATTAGTACTATTATGGGGTTGTTTTCTCAAATTCATAAATATACACGTCTTACTGTATTATTTTCTTTAATCGACAAATATACCCTTTTTACGGGGTTATCTTGTCATATTAAAGAATTAATCCATTTAAGGGGTTGTTCTCTCATACTCAGAAATATACCAAAATTACGAAATTATTTCCTCTGATTGGTAAATATAACACTTTTACGGGGTCGTTTTCTCATATTAAATTATTAGCACTATTATGAGATTGTTTTCTCAAATTCACAAACATAACTCTTTTACGGGGTCGTTTTTGCATATTATAAAATTAACCCATTTAAGGGGTTGTTTTCTAATACTCACAAATATACCAATATTACAGAGCTGCTCTAATTGATAAACAGCCCCATATTACGGGGTTGTTCACTGATATTAAAAAATTTACCCCTTCTACGAGGTTGTTTTCTCATATTAAAAAATTTACTCTTTTTATGAGGCTGTTTTCTCGGACTCGCAATTACACTACATTTACGGGGTTGTTTTCTGAGATTCATAAATATACAAGTTTTACGGGGTTATTTTCTTATATTGATAAATATACTATTTTTACGGGAACGTTTTCTCATATTAAATGATTAGCACTATTATAGGGTTATTTTTCTAAATTCATAAATATACACGTTTTACGGGTTATTTTCTTACTCCTTCTACCATTCCACAGTGTAGGTCAAGAGCCTGGATAAACTCATGACAAGGTTGTTTCTCGTACTACATGAATATACACCACATTTCAGAGTTATTTCTTTAGATTCATAAATATCCCTATATTACGGGATTGTCTTCATATATTAAAAAATTTACCCCTTCCACGATGTTGTTTTCTCATATTAAAAAATTTATAAAAATACCATTTTTACGGGGTCGTTTTCTCATATTAAATTATTAGCACTATTATGGGGTTGTTTTCTCAAATTCATAAATATACACGTCTTACGGTGTTATTTTCTTATATCGACAAATATACCCTTTTTACGGGGTTATCTTGTCATATTAAAGAATTAATCCATTTAAGGGGTTGTTCTCTCATACTCAGAAATATACCAAAATTATGAAGTTATTTCCTCCGATTGATAAATATAACACTCTTACGGGGTCGTTTTCTCATATTAAATTATTAGCACTATTATAAGATTGTTTTCTCAAATTCACAAACATAACTCTTTTACGGGGTCGTTTTTACATATTATAAAATTAACCCATTTAAGGGGTTCTTTTCTAATACTCACAAATATACCAATATTACAGGGTTGCTCTAATTGATAAACATCTCTGTATTACAGGGTTGTTCTCTGATATTAAAAAATTTACCCCTTCTACGAGGTTGTTTTCTCATATTAAAAAATTTACTCATTTTATGAGGCTGTTTTCTCAGAATCGCAATTACATTATATTTACGGGGTTGTTTTCTGAGATTCATAAATATACACGTTTTACGGGGTTATTTTCTTATATTGATAAATATACCACTTTTACGAGAATATTTTCTCATATTAAATTATTAGCACTATTATAGGGTTATTTTTCTAAATTCATAAATATACATGTTTTACGGGTGATTTTCTTATACGCCTACCCATTCCCTAGTGCCGGTCACGGGCCCACAGAGCGGGTCGTGACAAGGTTGTTTTCTCATATTATAAAATA
The DNA here is from genome assembly GCF_019578655.1 of Ricinus communis. Taxonomy (NCBI): domain Eukaryota; kingdom Viridiplantae; phylum Streptophyta; class Magnoliopsida; order Malpighiales; family Euphorbiaceae; genus Ricinus; species Ricinus communis. Next base: position 20,483,628 of record NC_063257.1, on the reverse strand, counting down.
AACCCATTTAATGGGTTGTTTTCTCATACTCACAAATATACCACAATTACGGGGTTATTTCCTCATATTCATAAATATCCCCGTATTACGGGGTTGTTTTCACATATTAAAAAATTTAACCCTTCTACGAGGTTATTTTTTCATATGAAAAAATTTACCCGTTCTACGATACTGTTTTCTTAGACTCGTAATTACAATACTTTTATGAGATTATTTTGTCAGATCCATAAACATACACGTTTTACGGGGTTATTTTCTTATATTGATAAATACACCATTTTTACGCGGTCGTTTTCTCATTTTAAATTATTAGCATTATTATGGGGTTCAATCCTCAAATTCATAAATATATACGTTTTACGGAGTTATTTTCTTATATCGATAAATATACCCCTTTTATGGGGTTGTTTTCTCATATTATAAAATTAACCCATTTAAGGGGTTGTTTTTCTTATATTGATAAATATACTACTTTTACGGGGTTATTTTCTCATATTAAATTATTAGCACTATTATGGAATTGTTTCTTCAAATTCATAAATATACACATTTTACGGGGTTATTTTCTTATATTGACAAATATACCCCTTTCATGGGGTTGTTTTCTCATATTATAAAATAAACCTATTTAATGTGTTGTTTTCTCATACTCATAAATATACCATAATTACGGGGTTATTTCCTCATATTCATAAATATACCCGTATTACGAGGTTGTTTTCACATATTAAAAATTTTACCCTTTCTGCGAGGCTGTTTTCTCATATTAACAAATTTACTCGTTCTATGAGGCTGTTTTCTTAGACTCGCAATTACACTACTTTTACGGGGTTGTTTTCTCAGATTCATAAATATACACGTTTTAGGGGGTTATTTTCTTATATTGATAAATATACCACTTTTACGGGGTCGTTTTCCCAAATTAAATTATTATCACTATTATGAGGTTATTTTCTCAAATTCATAAATATACACCTTTTACAGGGTTATTTTCTTATATTGACAAATAGATCCCTTTTATGGAATTGTTTTCTTATATTATAAAATAACCCATTTAAAGGGTTGTTTTCTCAAACTCACAAATATACCAAAATTACGAGATTATTTTCTTCGATTGATAAATATCCCCATATTACCGGGTTGCTTTCTCATATTAAAAAATCTATCCCTTGTACGAGGCTGTTTTCTCAGACTCGCAATTACACTACTTTTACGGGGTTGTTTTCTTAGATTCATAAATGTACACGTTTTATGGGGTTATTTTCTGATATTGATAAATATACCACTTTTATAAAGTCATTTTCTCATATGAAATTATTAGCACTATTATGGGGTTGTTTTCTCCAATTCATAAATATACACGTTTTACGGGGTTATTTTCTGATATTGACAAATATACCTCCTTTTACGGTATTGTTTTCTCATATTATAAAATTAATCCATTTAACGGGTTATTTTCTCATACTCACAAGGTATACCAAAATTAGGGGGTTATTTTCTCTAATTGATAAATATCCCTGTATTATGGTGTTGTTTTCTCAGTTTAAAAAATTTACCCCTTCTACGAAGTTGTTTTCTCAGACTCGCAATTACACTACTTTTACAGAGTTGTTTTCTAAAATTCATAAATATACACTTAAATTGATAAATATACCACTTTTACGGGGTAGTTTTCTCATATTAAATTATTAGCACTATTATGGAGTTGTCTTCTCAAATTCATAAATATAAACGTTTTACAGGGTTATTTTATTATATCAAAAAATATACCCCTTTTACGGGGTTGTTCTCTCATATTATAAAATTAATCCATTTAAAGGGTTGTTGTTTTCTGATACTCACCAATATACCACAATTACGGGTTTATTTCCTCATATTCATAAATATTCCCATATTACGGGGTTATTTTCCCATATTAAAAAATCTAGCCCTTCTACGAGGCTGTTTTCTCACATTAAAAAGTTTACCCGTTTTACGAGGTATGTTTTCTCCAATTGATAAATATCTCCATATTACCGGGTTGCTTTCTCATATTAAAAAATCTACCCGTTGTACAAGGCTGTTTTCTCAGACTCACAATTACACTACTGTTTATGGGGTTATTTTCTCAGATTCATAAATATAGACATTTTACGGGGTTATTTTCTTATATTGATAAATATACCACTTTTACGGGATCGTTTTCTCATATTTAATTATTAGCACTATTATGGGGTTGTTTCCTCAAATTCATAAATATACACTTTTTACGAGGTTATTTTCTTATATTAACAAATATACCCCTTTTACGTGGTTGTTTTCTCATATTATAAATTAACCCATTTAAGAGGTTGTTTTCTCATATTCACAGATATACCATAATTACGGGGTTATTTTCTCCGATTGATAAATACTCCGTATTAAGGGGTTGTTTTCAATTATTTATAAATATATCCCTCTTACCGGGTTATTCTCTCTCATATTAAAGTTTACCCACATGAGAATTTTCTTTGTTACTAGACTAATAATTACACTACTTTGGTGTTTTTCATACTCATAAATATACACGTATTACGGGGTTATTTCCTCAGATACATAAATATTTCCGTATTACAGGGTTGTTTTCTCATATTATAAAATTAACACATTTAAGGGGTTGTTTTCTCATACTCACAAATATGCCAAAATTACAGAGTTATTTTCTCCGATTAATAAATATCTCCGTATTACATTGTTGTTTTCTCATTTAAAAAATTTACCCCTTCTACGAGGCTATTTTCTTAGGTTCGCAATTACACTACTTTTACATAGTTGTTTTCTAAGATTCATAAATATATATGGTTTACGGAGTTATTTTTCTAAATTGATAAAATATATCACTTTTACGAGGTAGTTCTCTCATATTAAATTATTAGCACTACTATTGGGTTGTTTTTTCAAATTCATAAATATACACGTTTTACGGGGTTATTTTCTTATATCGACAAATATACCCTTTTTACGAGGTTGTTTTCTCATATTATAAAATAAACCCATTTAATATATTATTTTCTCATACTAACAAATATACCACAATTACGGGGTTATTTCCTCAGATTCATAAATATCCCTGTTTTACAAGATTTTTTTCACATATTAAAAAATTTAACCCTTCTACGAGGCTGTTTTCTCATATTAAAAAATTTACCCGTTCTACGAGGATGTTTTGTTAGACTCGCAATTACAGTACTTTTATGACGTTATTTTCTCAGATTTATAAATGTACACGTTTTATGGGGTTATTTTCTTATATTGATAAATATACCACTTTTACGGAGTTATTTTCTCATATTAAATTATTAGCACTATTATGGAGTTGTTTTCTCAAATTCATAAATATACATGTTTTACGAGGTTATTTTCTTATATTGACAAATATATCCCTTTTACGGAGTTTTTTTCTCATATTATAAAATTAACCCATTTAAGGGATTGTTTTCTCACACTCACTAATATACCAAATTACGGGGTTATTTTCTCCGATTAATAAATATCCTCGTATTAAGGGGTTGTTTTCGTAAATATATCCCTCTCACTGACTTATTTTCTCATATTGAAAAGTTTACCCCTTATACGAAATTTGTTTTGAATTGCCACTACTTTTACGGGGTTGTTTTCTCATAAATATTCACGTTTCAGGTTATTTTCTTATATTATACCCCTTTTACGGGGTTGTTTTCTCATATTATAAAATTAATACATTTAAGGGGTTGTTTTCTCATACTCACAAATATACCAAAATTACGGAGTTGTTTTCTCCGATTGATAAATATCCTCGTATTATAGCGTTGTTTTCTCATATTGAAAAATTTACCCCTTCTACGAGGCTGTTTTCTCAGGCTCGCATTTGCACTACTTTTACGGGATTGTTTCTCAGATTCATAAACATACACGTTTTATAGGGTTATTTTCTCCGATTGATAAATATCCCGGTATTATGGGGTTGTCTTTTCAAATTTATAAATATACACATTTTACGAGATTATTTTTTTATATCGAGAAATATACCCCTTTTACGGGTGTCACAACCCCATCCGTGGGCCTGTGACCGGCACTAGGGAGTGGGTAGGCGTAAGGCCACGGAATCCCGTAGTAAGCCTGACACTCACAACTCAAACAAATCTCATCTCAATTAATACTATTATTAATGCTATAATTTACAGTAACATTAAATTTTACACAATTAAATCGGTCTGCCAGAAGAACTAGGCGAGACCCGAAACTCAGAAAATTTACAACTGATACATCTACTATTACTACTGCGGAGAATCTAAGATTTACTAATTTACATACCAAATCAAATACATCACCCGATGATGAAGGAGTCGGATTCTTGAATAAGTGTAGGGAAGACTAACGATCACATATCGAAAAAATAAATTAATTATAGGTCTTGAGAGTGAGTTAAAATCAAATAATCTAGAGACTATTGCAGTCTTCACAGAAAATATTAGTTATTCGAATCAATATATCAACCCTGAACATAAACACAAATTATAATATCATCATACCATAATAGAAAAATAAATAAATAAATAAAAATATATTTTTACTTTTACGGGACGAGTGGCTCAGTAGAACCCTAACCCCAAATTCTAGTAGCCTTTCGGCTCCCTTACCTCCAGCCTGAACACTTGAATTCCAAATAAGCCGTCACCCAGAGAGCGTTGCTCTATCAGGGACCTTAACTCCCGGAATCAGGCCCTTTCGGCCCGAGAGCAATGCGCTCGTCGAGGCAAACAAAATCCATAATAATCTTATGTACATGATCATTACCGGTGCGCACGCAGTCCTGATGTAACCCACCAGGTGGCATGTTCTACGAAAGCCACATTTCCCAAATCGCAATCATCACATTCAATAAATATCATTATCTAATGAAATCATTCAACACATATCGAAGTAAAGATTAAAGATTTAGGGTAAAGCAACGTTCAATTCGTGAGGAAAAATAATAACGTTTGTATTATTATAACATTACTAATAATAATATTTATATTATTTTCAATAATTAATAATCAAGTGAAATCATTTATATTGCGATACTAATATTCATACTAAGCATAAATTCTAAAATAGCATATTAAAATCAGACTCAGCAATAGTGCAATGATTAAATGACTTTAACTCACAGATTTGGGCGACCTCCTAGCTCTGCTCCGGTGCCTCGGTTGGAGCGAGCCGAACAGACAGATCATCTAATCATGGACAATTTATCAAAATGCTGAAACAATCGATCATTAATCCTAGGTCTAGATTCCTAGGACTGACTGTCTAAGAATTTCGACTCGGTAAATTCTATCGAAAATTCGGCAAGAACCTCCCCTACAACACGGACATTTACCCCCCGTAAAAATGAGTCCAGGACCTGCGAGAAAAACACTTCAAATATCCAACAATTTAAACAACAAGAGTCGGGTTCCCAAACTTCACTATTTTCCCGACTCCGCTACACAGCACAAAACACGAGGCAGGCAAACTGACAAACAATTATTTTAAGATCACAAATATCATCTAATACTCAATATAAACCAGTAGACACACTATTAAACCAAGAATTCCAAAATTAACGAGCCAGAGAAAATTACCGAGATGCTCGGTCGCTCGATCGACTCGCCTCCAGCCGTCGGAGTCCGATCGACGATCCGAATTCACCATCGGACTCGAAACGACACGCTGACGACGATCCCCGCTTCTGATTATTCGATCTGACACTCGATCATCCGGACAGATTTGTAGACGATCTCGGCCATCGATTTGCAAACGAAGCCCGATCGCCGTGAAACTGGTGCCATTGTGAAGCTTGAGCTAAGGAAAGTCGGGATACGTCCTCCGATCGTCCATCCTCCGCCGGAGCTCGCCGGAAAAGCCGAAAAATACGGTTGCCACCACTTCACCGGAACTCTCCTCGGCCACCAAAAACCGATCGCTTCGCTGCCGCCGAAGGAAGCTCTCCAGGGAGCCGATCGCCACCGAGATCGGTCGAAAACCACCGGAAGCGGTAGGAGCGGCGGCTTCGCTCTCTCCTGCGCGATTCTACTACTGCTGACTCTGGCCACCATCTCCATCGCGCTCATGCCGGCCACCCGACCGGCGAAGCGGACAGCGGAACATCGGTTGCCGTCTGTGGCAGCGAGCCACCCTCTTCTCCCCTAATTTTTCCTTTCTCTCTCCCCGATCCTTCTTTTCTTTTCTTCTTCTCCATATCGACATTAGGCCCCTGAACTTTTCCTTATTACAATTTGATCCTTCAACTTTCTTAATTACTTACAATTTTACCCTGCAGGATTTCTAATTTAACCCCTAAACTTTCCTTTATTCTTTCAATTAAGCCCTTAACTAATTAATTTGGGCCAAATTAGAATTATTGAAAATATATAATTACATAAATACCCCTGACCGACATATTTATTTATAAAAATACCAAACTCATAAATTTCCATTAGAACCCCATAAAAATAAAATTATACTTTTAATCCTCATCCAAAAATAAATTTCCAATTTAGTCCTAACACAATTAAATTAAATAACCAAAAATATAATCTACCCTTCAAATAATTTACTTAATTAATTCTTAAAATTTCAAACTAATTGGGTATAGAGAAATAATTCATTTAATTGACTAATATTAAAATTTACATTAAATCATTTCAAATTAAACCAAATAAAAATGAAGCTAAAATTAACTTAAATAAAAACTCATTATTAAATATACACATTTTACGGGGTTATTTTCTTATACTGACAAATATACCCGTTTTAAGGGGTTGTTTTCTCATATTATAAAATTAACCCATTTAAGGGGTTGTTTTTCTTATATTTATAAATATACCACTTTTACGAGGTTGTTTTCTCTTATTAAATTATTAGCACTATTATGGGGTTGTTTTTTCAAATTCATAAATATACACGTTGTACGGGGTTATTTTCTTATATCGACAAATATACCCTTTTTACGGGGTTGTTTTCTCATATTATAAAATAAACCAATTTAATTTGTTGTTTTCTTATACTCACAAATATACCACAATTACAAGGTTATTTCCTCAGATTAATTAATACCCCCGTATTAGAGGGTTGTTTTCACATATTATAAAATTTACCCCATCTACGAGGCTGTTTTCTCATATTAAAAATTTTACCCGTTCTACGACGCTATTTTCTTAGACTCGCAATTACACTACTTTTACGGGGTTGTTTTCTGAGATTCATAAATATACACGTTTTATGGGGTTATTCTCTTATATTGATAAATATACCACTTTTACGGGGTCACTTTCTTATATCAAATTATTAGCAATATTATGGGGTTGTTTTCTCAAATTGATAAATATACACGTTTTATAAAGTTATTCTCTTATATTGACAAATATATCCTTTTTATGAGGTTTTTTTCTCATATTATAAAATTAAAACATTTAAGAGGTTGTTTTCTTATACTCACAAATATACCAAAATAACGGGATTATTTTCTCCGATTAATAAATATCTGCGTATTACGGGGTTGCTTTCTCATATTAAAAAATTTACCCTTCTATGAGGCTGGTTTCTCAGACTCGCAATTACACTACTTTTACGGGGCTGTTTTCTCATATTTATAAATATACATGTTTTACGGGGTTATTTTCTTATACTGACAAATATACCCGTTTTAAGGGGTTGTTTTCTCATATTATGAAATTAACTCATTTAAGGGGTTATTTTTCTTATATTTATAAATATACCACTTTTACGGGGTTATTTTTTTAAATTCATAAATATATACGTTTTAAGAGGTTATTTTCTTATATAGACAAATATACCCCTTTTACGGGATTGTTTTCTCATATTATAAAATAAACCAATTTAATATGTTGTTTTCTCATACTCACAATACACCACAATTACGGGGTTATTTCCTCAGATTCATTAATATTTCCGTATTACAGGGTTGTTTTCACATATTAAAAAATTTACCCCTTCTATGAGGCTGTTTTCTGATATTAAAAAATTTACCCGTTCTACGAGGCTATTTTCTTAGACTCGCATTTACACTACTTTTACGAGGTTGTTTTCTCATATTCATAAATATCCCCGTATTACGGGGTTGTTTCCTCAGATTCATAAATATTCCCGTATTACGGAGTTGTTTTCTAATATTTATAAATATATCCTTCTTACGGGTTGTTCTCTCATACTCACAAATATACTAAAATTATAGGGTTATTTTCTCCAATTGATAAATATCTTGTTATTTTGGGGTTGTTTTCTAATATTTATAAATATACCCCTCTTACGGGGTTGTTTTCTCATACTCACAAATATACCAAAATTACGGGGTTATTTTCTCTGATTGATAAATATCCCCGTATTTCGGAGTTGTTTTCTAATATTTATAAATATACCCCACTTACTGGGTTATTTTCTCATATTAGAAAATTTACCCCTTCTACGAGACTGTTTTCTCAGACTCGCAATTACACTACTTTTACGGGGTTGTTTTCTCATATTCATAAATATACACGTTTATAGGGTTTTTTTCTTATATTGATAAATATACTACTTTTACAGGGTTGTTTTCTCATATTATAAAATTAACCTATTTAATGGGTTATTTTCTCATACTCACAAATATACCACAATTACGGGGTTGTTTTTACATATTAAAAGATTTACCCCTTCTACGAGGCTTTTTTCTCAGATTAAAAAATTTACCTGTTCGACGAGGCTGTCTTCTTAGACTTGCAATTACGCTACTTTTACGGGGTTGTTTTCTCATATTCATAAATATACAAGTTTTACTAGGTTATTTTCTTATATTGATAAATATACCACTTTTACAGGGTCATTTTCTCATATTAAATTATTAGCACTATTATGGGGTTATTTTCTCAAATTCGGGTTATTTTCTTTTATTGATAAATATACCACTTTTATGGGGTCATTTTCTGATATTAAATTATTAGCATTATTATAGGTTATTTTTTAAAATTCATAAATATACACGTTTTACGGGGTTATTTTCTTATATCGACAAATATAACCCTTTTACGGGGTTGTTTTCTCATATTATAAAATTAATCTATTTTAGCAGTTATTTTCTCATACTCACAAATATACCAAAATTAAAGGGTTATTTTCTTCGATTAATTAATATTCCTGTATTACGTGGTTGTTTTCTCATATTAAAGAAATTTACATCTTCTACAAGGTTGTCTTCTCATACTCGCAATTACACTACTTTTGCAGAGCTGTTTTCTCAGAATCATAAATATACATGTTTTACGGGATTAGGTTCTTATATTGATAATATACCACTTTTACGAGGTCATTTGTCATATTAAATTATTAGCACTATTATGGGGTTATTTTATCAAATTCATAAATATACACGTCTTATCTGGTTATTTTCTTATATCGACAAATACCCCGTTTACAGAGTTGTTTTCTCATACTCACAAATATACCAAAATTAAGGGGTTATTTTATCCGATTAATAAATATCCTCGTATTACGGGGTTGTTTTATAATATTTATAAATATACCCCTGCTACGGGGCTGTTTTCTTAGACTCGTAATTACCCTACTTTTATGGGATTGTTCTCTCAGATTCATAAATATACGCGTTTTACGGCGTTATTTGCTTATATTGATAAATATACCACTTTTATGGGGTCGTTTTCCCATGTTAAATTATTAGCACTATTATATGGTTATTTTCTCAAATTCATAAATATACACGTTTTACGGAGTTATTTTCTTATATCGATAAATATACCCCTTTTACGGGGTTGTCTTCTCATATTTTAAAATTATCATATTTAAGGAGTTTTTTTCTCGCACTCAAAAACATACCACAATTACGGGGTTATTTCCTCAGATTCATAAATATCCCCGTATTACGGGGTTATTTTCACATATTAAAAAATTTACCCCTTCTATGAGGCTGTTTTCTCAGACTTGGAATTACACTATTTTTACAGGGTGGTTTTTTCAGATTCATAAATATACATATTTTACGAGGTTATTTTCTTATATTGACAAATATACCCCTTTTACGAGGTTGTTTTCTCATATTATAAAATTAACCCTTTTAAGGAGTTGTTTTCTCATACTCACCAATATATCACAATTACGGGATTATTTCCTTAGATTCATAAATATTCCCGTATTATGGGATTGTCTTCAAATATTAAAAAATTTACCCCTTCTACGAGGCTGTTTTCTCATATTAAAAAATTTACCCGTTCTACGAGGAGGTTTTGTTAGACTGGCAATTACACTACATTTTACGGGGTCGTTTTCTCATATTAAATTATTAGCACTATTTTGGGTCGTTTTCTCAAATTCATAAATATACACGTTTTACGGGTTATTTTCTTATATTGATAATTATGCCCATTTTATGGGATTGTTTTCTCATATTACAAAATTAACCCATTTAAGGGGTTGTTTACTCATACTCACATATATACCAAAATTACGGGGTTATTTTTTTCGATTGATAAATATTCCAGTATTATGGGGTTGTTTTCTAATATTTATAAGTATACACCCCTTACGAGGTTGTTTTCTCATATTAAGAAATTTACCCCTTCTACGCGACTGTTTTCTCCGACTCGCAATTACATTACTTTTACAGGGTTGTTTTTTCAAATTCATGAATATACACATTTTATGAGGTTATTTTCTTATATTGATAAATATACCACTTTTACGGGGTCGTTTTCACATATTAAATTATTAGCACTATCATGGGATTATTTTCTCTAATTGATAAATATGGGTATTACGGGGTTATTTTCTAAGATTTATAAATATACCCCTTCTACGAGGTTGTTTTCTCATATTAAAAAATTTACCCATTCTACGAGGCTATTTTCTTAAACTCGCAATTACACTACTTTTACGGGGTTATTTTCCCAGATTCATAAGTACACACGTTTTAGGGGGTTATTTTCTTATATTAACAAATACTTTTTATGGAGTTGTTTTCTCATATTATAAAATTAATCCATTTAATGAGTTGTTTTCTCAAACTCACAAATATACCAAAATTAAGGGGCTATTTTCTCCGATTAAGAAATATGCCCGTATTACGGGGTTGTTCTCTAATATTAAAAAATTTACCCGTTCTATGAGGCTGTTTTCTTAAACTCGCAGTTACACTACTTTTACAGGGTTGTTTTCTCATATTCATAAATACACACATTTTAGGGGTTATTTTCTTATATTAATAAATATACCACTTTTACGGTTCGTTTTCTCATATTAAATTATTAGCACTATTATAGGATTGTTTTCTCAAATTAATAAATATACACGTTTTACAGGGTTATTTTCTTATATTGACAAATATACCTCTTTTACGGAGTTGTTTTCTCATATTATAAAATTTACCCATTTAAGGGGTTGTTTTCTCATACTTATAAATATACCATAATTACGGGGTTATTTCCTCATATTCATAAATATCTCTGTATTACGGGTTTGTTTTCATATATTAAAAAATTTACCTCTTCTACGAGGCTGTTTTCTCAAACTCGCAATTACACTACTTTTACGGGGTTATTTTTTAAGATTCATAAATATACACATTTTACGGGATTATTTTCCTAAGATTATATACCATACTCACAAATATACCACAATTACGGGGTTAATTCCTGAGATTCATAAATATCCCCGTAATACGGGGTTGTTCTTTCATATTAGAACACTTACCCCTTCTACGAGGCTGTTTTCTCATACTCGCAATTACACTACTTTTACGGGGTCATTTTCTCAGATTCATAAATATACACGTTTTACGGGTTTATTTTCTTATATTGATAAATATACCACTTTTACGAGGTTATTTTTTCATACTAAATTATTAGCACTATTATGGGGTCGTTTTCTCAAATTCATAAATATGCACATTTACTAGTTATTTTCTCATATTATAAAATTTACCCATTTAAGGGGTTGTTTTCTCATACTCACAAATATACCAAAATTAAAGGTTGTTTTCTCATATTAAAAAATTTACCGCTTCTACAAGGCTATTTTCTCAGACTCTCCATTATACTACTTTGACGGAGAGGTTTTCTCAGATTCATAAATATACACGTTTTACGGGGTTATTTTCTTATATTGATAAATATGCCCCTTTTACGGGGTTGTTTTCTCATATTATAGAACTAACCCATTTAAAGGGTTGTTTCGCATACTCACAAATATAACAAAATTACTGGGTTATTTTCTCCGATTGATAAATATACCCGTATTATGAGGTTCTTCTGTCATATTAAAAAATTTACCCCTTCTACGAAGCTGTTTTCTCAGACTCGCAATTATACTACTTTTACGGGGTTGTTTTCTCAAATTCATAAATATGTGTTTTACGGGGTTATTTTCTTATATCGACAAATATACCACTTTTACGATGTTGTTTTCTCATATTATAAGATTAACCCATTTAAGGGGTTGTTTTCTCATACTCATAAATATCCAACAATTACGGGGTTATTTCCTCTGATTCATAAATATGCCCGTATTACGGAGTTGTTTTTACATAATTAAAAAATTACCCCTTCCACGAGGCTGTTTTCTCATATTAAAAATTTTAGCCGTTCTATGAGGCTATTTTGTTAGACTCACAATTATACTACTTTTAAGGGGTTGTTTTATGAGATTCCTAAAATATACACGTTTTATGGGGTTACTTTCTTATATTGATAAGTATACCACTTTTACGGGCTCGTTTTTTTATATTAACTTATTAGCATTCTTATGGGGTTGTTTTCTCAGATTCATAAATATACACGTTTTACGGGGTTATTTTCTTATATCGATAAACATACCCCTTTTACAGGGTTGTTTTGTCATATTATAAAATTAACCCATTTATGGGGTGGTTTCTGATACTCACAAATATACCACAATTACAGGGTTAATTCCTGAGATTCATAAATATCCCCGTAATACGGGGTTGTTCTCTCATATTAGAAAACTTACCCCTTGTACAAGGTTGTTTTCTCATACTTGCAATTACACTACTTTTACGGGGTTATATTCTCAGATTCATAAATATACAAGTTTTACAGGTTTATTTTCTTATATTGATAAATATACAACTTTTATGAGGTCATTTTCTCATACTAAATTATTAGCAATATTATGGGGTTGTTTTCCCAAATTCATATATATACACGTTTTACGGGGTTATTTTCTTATATCAACAAATATACCTCTTTCACCAGGTTTTTTTCTCATATTATAAAATTAACCCATTTAAGGGGTTATTTTCTCATACTCACAAACATACCACAATTACAGGATTATTTCCTCATATTCATAATTCCCGTATTACGGGGTTGTTTTCACATATTACAAAATTTACCCCTTTCACGAGGCTGTTTTCTCATATTAAAAATTTAGTTCTCAGGGCTATTTTACGAGACTCATGAATCCTTTTCTTATCTGAGGTTATTTTCTCAGATTCATAAATATATACATTTTACGGATTATTTTTTTATATTGAAAAATATACCACTTTTATGGGGTCGTTTTCTCATACTAAATTATTAGCACTATTATGGGTTTATTTTCTCAAATTCATAAATATACACATTTTACGAGGTTATTTTCTTATATTAACAAATATACTCTTTTTACGGGGTTGTTTTCTCATATTATAAAATTAACCTATTTAAGGGGTTATTTTCTCATACTCACAAATATACCAAAAATTACGGGGTTATTTTCTTCGATTGATAAATATCCTCGTATTACGGGATTATTCTCTCATATTAAAAAATTTACCCCTTCTAAGAGACTGTTTTCTCGGACTCGCAATTATACTACTTTTATGGGGTTATTTCTTATATTCATAAATATACACGTTTTACAGGGTTATTTTCTTATATTGATAAAAATACCACTTTTACGGAGTCGTTTCTCATACTAAATTATTAGCACTATTATGGGGTTGTTTTCACAAATTCATAAAAATACACATTTTACGAGGTTATTTTCATATATTGACAAAAAATACTCCATTTAAGGGGTTGTTTTCTCATACTAATAAATATACCAAAATTACGGAATTATTTTCTCCGATTGATAAATATCCCCGTATCACGGGGTTGTTTTCTCATATTAAAAAATTTACTCCTTCTACGAGGCTGTTTTCTCAAACTCGCATTTACACTACTTTTAAGAGGTTATTTTCTGAGATTTAAAAACATACGCGTTTTACGATATTATTTTCTTATATTGATAAATATACCACTTTTACGAAGTTATTTTCTTATATTAAATTATTAGAACTATTATGGGGTTATTTTTTCAAATTCATAAATATACACGTTTTACGGGGTTATTTTCTTATATCGATAAATATACTGTTTTCTCATATTATAAAATTAACCCATTTAAGGGGTTGTTTTCTCATACTCACAAATATACCATAATCACGGGGTTATTTTCTCATATTCATAAATATCCCCATATTACGGGGTTGTTGTCACATATTAAAAAATTTACCCCTTCCACGAGGCTATTTTCTCGTATTAAAAAATTTACCCGTTCTACAAGGCTGTTTCCTTAGACTCGCAATTGCACTAGTGTTACGAGGTTGTTTTCTCAGATTCATAAGTATACACGCTTTAAGGGTTATTTTCTTATATTAATAAATATACCATTTTCACCGGGTCATTTTCTCATACTAAATTATTAGCACTATTATGGGACTTTTCTCTCAAATTCATAAAAATACACATTTTATGGGGTTATTTTCTTATATTGACAAATACTTTCCTTTCACGGGGTTGTCTTCTCATATTGTAAAATTAACCTAGTACGGGGTTGTTCTCTTATATTAAATAACTTACCCCTTCTACGAGGTTGTTTTCTCAGATTCATAAGTTTTACGGGGTTATTTTCTTATATTGATAAAAATACCACTTTTACGGGCTCATACTAAATTATTAGCACTATTATAGGATTGTTCTCTCAAATTTATAAATATACACGTTTTACGGGGTTATTTTCTTATATTGATAATTATATCTCTTTTATGGGATTGTTTTGTCATATTATAAAATTAACCCATATAAGGGATTGTTACCTCATACTCACAAATATACCAACATTACCGAGTTATTTTCTTCGATTGATAAATATCCCCGTATTAAGGGGTGTTTTTTCATATTAAAATATTTATCTTTTCTACGAGGCTATTTTCTCAGACTAGCAATTATACTACTTTTACGGGGTTGTTTTCTCAAATTCATAAATATACACATTTCACGAGGTTATTTTCTTATATTGATAAATATACCACTTTTTCATACTAAATTATTAGCACTATTATGGGGTTGTTTTCTCAAATTTTTAAATATACACGTTTTACGGGGTTATTTCTTATATTAACAAATATACCCGTTTTATGGGGTTGTTTTCTCATATTATTAAATTAACCCATTTAAGGGGTTGTTTTCTCATACTCACAAATATATCAAAATTACATGTTTATTTTCTCCGATTGATAAATATCCACGCATTACGGGTTTGTTTTCTCATATTAAAAAATTTACCCTTTCCACGATGATGTTTTCTCATATTAGAAAATTTACCCGTTCTACGAGGCTGTTTTCTTATACTCGTAATTATACTAATTTTATGGGGTTGTTTTCTTATATTCATAAATATACACGTTTTACGGGGTTATTTTCTTATATTGACAAAAATACCATTTTTACGGGGTCGTTTTCTTATACTAAATTATTAGCACTATTATGGGGTTGTTTTCTCAAATTCATAAAAATATACGTTTTACGGGGTTATTTTCTCATATTATACAATGAACCCATTTAAGGGGTAGTTTTCTCATACTCACAAATATACCCCAATTACGAGGTTATTTTCTCACATTCATAAATAATCCCGTATGATGGGGTTATTTTGTCATATTCATAAATATACACGTTTTGCAGAGTTATTTTCTTAATATTGAAAAATATACCACTTTTACATGGTCATTTTCTCATATTAAATTATTAGCAATAGTATGGGGTTGTTTATTCAAATTCATAAATACATACGTTTTATAGGGTAGTTTTCTTATATTGACAAATATACCCCTTTTACGGGGTTGTTTTAATATATTATAAAACTAACCCATTTAAGGAGTTATTTTCTCATATTCACAAATATACCACAATTACGGGGTTATTTCCTTAGATTCATAAATATCCCCGTATTACGAGTTGTTTTCACATATTAAAAAATTTACCCCTTCCACGAGGATGTTTTCTCATATTAAAAAATTTACTTGTTCTACGAGGCTGTTTTCATAGACTCGCAATTATACTACTTTTACAGGGTTGTTTTCTCAGATTCATAAATATACACGTTTTACGGGGTTATTTTTTTATATTGATTAATATACCACTTTTACGATGTTGTTTTCTCATACTAAATTATGAGCACAATTATAGGATTGTTTTCTCAAATTAATAATTATACACGTTATACGTGGTTATTTTTGTATATTGACAAATATGCCCTTTTTACGGGGTTGTTTTCTCATATTATAAAATTAACACATTTAAGGGGTTGTTTTCTCATACTCATAAATATAACATAAGTTATTTTCTTCGATTGATAAATATCTCCATATTACGGGATGTTTTCTCATATTAAAAAATTTACCCCTTTCACGAGGCTGTTTTCTTATATTAAAAAATTTACCCGTTCTACGAGGCTGTTTTCTGAGACTCGTAATTACACTACTTTTACGGGATTATTTCCTCAGATTCATAAATATAAACGTTTTACGGGTTTATTTTCTTATTTTGATAAATATACCATTTTTACGTGGTCGTTTTCTGATACTAAATTATTAGACTATATTGGAATTGTTTTCTCAAATTCATAAATATACACGTTTATGGGGTTATTTTCTTATATTGACAAATATACTCATTTTGCGGGGTTGTTTTCTCATATTATAAAATTAATCTGTTTAAGGGGTTGTTTTCTCATACTCATAAATATACCCAAAATTACGGGGTTATTTTATCTGATGGATAAATATCCCAGTATTACGGGATTATTCTCTCATATTAAAAAATTTACCTCATCTACGAGGCTGTTTTCTCATATTAAAAAATTTACTCCTTCTACGAGGTTTTTTTTCTCAGACTCGCAATTACACTACTTTACGGAGTTGTTTTCTCAAATTTATAAATATACATGTTTTACGAAGTTAATTTCTTATATTGATAAATATACCACTTTTACGGGGTCATTTTCTCATATTAAATTATTAGCACTATTATAGCGTTATTTTCTCAAATTCATAAATATACACGTTTTACGTGGTTAATTTTTATATCGATAAATATACCCATTTTACGGGGTTGTTTTCTCATATTATAAGATTAATCCATATAAGGGGTTGTTTTCTCATACTCATAAATATACCACAATTATGGGGTTATTTCCTCAGATTCATAAATATCCCCATATTACGGGGTTGTTTTCACATATTAAAAAATTTACCCATTCCATGAGTCTATTTTCTCATATTAGATAATTTACCCGTTCTACGAGGCTGTTTTCTTAGACTCGTAATTATACTACTTTTATAATGTGTTTTCTCATTTTTAAAAATTTACCCCTTCCACGAGGCTGTTTTCTCATATTAAAAAATTTACTCATTCTACAAGGCTATTTTCTGATATTCGCAATTACACTACTTTTACAGGGTTGTTTTTTCAGATTCATAAATATACACGTCTTATGGGGTTACTTTCTCATATTGATAAGTATACCACTTTTACGGGTTCGTTTTCTCATATTAAATTATTAGCATTATTATGGGGTTGTTTTCTCATATTTATAAATATACATGTTTTACGAGGTTATTTTCTTATATTGCCAAATATGCCCCTTTTACGGGGTTATTTTCTCATATTATAAAATTAACCCATTTAAGGGGTTGTTTTCTCATACTCACAAATATACCATAATTATGGGGTTATTTTCTCCTATTGATAAATATCCCCATATTACGGGCTGTTTTCTCATATTAAAAAATTCACCCCTTACACGAGGCTATTTTCTCATATTAAAAAAATTACCTGTTCTACGAGGCTGTTCTCTGAGACTCTGAATTACATTACTTTTATGAGATTATTTTCTCACATTCATAAATATACACATTTTACGGGTTTATTTTCTTATATTGATCAATATACCAATTTTACGGGGTCGTCTTCTCATATTAAATTATTAGTATTATTATGGGGTTATTTTCTTAAATTTATAAATATACACATTTTACGAGGTTATTTTCTTATATCCATAAATATACTCCTTTTATGGGGTTGTTTTCTCATACTCACAAATATATCACAATTATGGGGTTATTTCCTCATATTCATAAATATCCCCGTACTACGGAGTTGTTTTCATATATTAATTACCCCTTCCACGAGGCTGTTTTCTCATATTAAAAAATTTACCCATTCTACGAAGTTGTTTTCTTAGACTCGCAATTACACTACTTTTACGGGGTTGTTTTCTCAGATTCATAAATATACACGTTTTATGGGGTTACTTTCTTATATTGATAAGTATACTACTTTTACGGTGTCATTTTCTCATATTAAATTAATACCACTATTATAGGGTTGTTTTCTCAAATTCATAAATATAGACGTTTTACGGGGTTATTTTCTCATATTATAAAATTAACCCATTTAAGGGGTTGTTTTCTCATACTCACAAATATACCACAATTACGGGGTTATTTTCTTAGATTCATAAATATCCCCGTATTACGGGGTTGCTTTCACATATTAAAAAATTTACCCTTTCTACGAGGCTGTTTTCTCATATTAAAAAGTTTACCCGTTCTACGAGGCTTTTTTTTAGACTCGCAATTACACTACTTTTATGGGATTATTTTATGAGATTCATAAATATACAGGTTTTATGGGGTTATTTTCTTATATTGATAAATATATTACTTTTACGGGATCGTTTTCTCATACTAAATTATTAGCACTATTATGGGGTTATTTTTTCAAATTCATAAATATACACATTTTACGAGGTTATTTTCTTATATGGACAAATATACCCCTTTTACGGGGTTGGTTTCTAATATTATAAAATTAACCTATTTAAGTTGATGTTTTCTCATACTCACAAATATACCAAAATTACGAGGTTATTTTTTTCGATTGATAAATATCCCCATATTACAGGATTGTCTTCTAATATTCATAAATATACCCCTCTTACCGGGTTATTTTTTCATACTAAAAATTTACCCCTTCTACGAGGCTGTTTTCTCAGACTTGGTATTGATCATGCTATAATTCCTGACATTATTCAAGAAGCAACTCCAGTTCAAGGCAACAATGAAGTTCTTCCTATAGAGTAAACTCAATAACCTCAAGAAGTGCCGTTAAGAAGGTCAACTAGAGAAAGGAGGAATGTGATTCCAAATGATTATTACATATTCCTCTTGAAACAAGAAGATTCGACAGGATTATCGGAAGATGATCCAATCAACCTTCACGAAGCTCTTCAAAGTTCTAATTCTCAATGTTGGATCAATGCCATGTAATAGGAGAGGAAATCCATAAAAAATAATGACATTTGGGATCTACATGAATTGCCTAAAGGTGCAAAATCCATTGGTTATAAATGGATATTTAAAATCAAAAGGGATTCAAGAGGCAATATCGAAAGATATAAGGCTCGTCTAGTCGCTAAAGGATTCATTGAAATGGAAGATATTGATTATAAAGAGACCTTTTCTCTAGTTTCATCAAAAGACTCTTTCAGGATAAAGATGGCAGTTGTAGCTCATTTTGATTTACAGCTACATTAGATGGATGTAAAAATAGCATTTCTAATGCAGACATTGATAAAGCGCTTTATTTGATTCAACCATAAAATTTTGAATCCAGAGGTTCAAATTCTATGGTTTGTAAATTAAAGAAATCTATTTATAGTCTCAAATAGGCTTCTCGCCAATGGTATCACAAATTTCATCAAGTGATTACCTCATATGATTTTGAGGTAAAACATAGTTAATGAATGTGTATATCACAAGTTCAATGGGAGTAGATTTATCTTTCTTGTATTGTATGTTGATGACATACTGCTAGCTAGGAACGATATAGGTTTATTGCACGAAATTAAGAAATTTGTCACTAAAAATTTAAAATGAAGGATCTACGAGACGCCTCTTTTATGTTAGCCATACAAATACTGCGACACCGCTCTCAACGTATTCTTAGCTTATCACAAAATGGTTATATCAAAAAGGTGCTAAGTAGATTCGACATGAAAGATTGCTTGCTAGGAAATACACCTGTAGCTAAAGAAGATAAGTTCATTCTCAAGCAATGCTCCAAGAGTGACCTTAAAATAAAGGAGTTACAAAAGAATCCCTATGCCTCAATAATTGGAAGTCTAATGTATGCTCAAGTTTGTATTCGTCCTGATATAGCAATTATAGTGGGGCTGTCGAGCAGATACCTAAGTAACCCAAGAATGGATCATTAGAAAGCAACCAAATGGGTTATGTGATATTTATAGAGAACAAAGGACTTCATGCTAATATATAAAATATCAACATTTTGGAGATTATTGGTTATTCTGATTCTGATTTTGTTGGATGCCAAGATAGTAAAGGATCTACTTCCGGCTATATTTTTATGTTGGGTGGAGGAGTTGCAGAGACTTATAGCTTCTTCAACCATGGCTTTAGAGTTCATAGCTTGTTTTGAGGCATCTAATCATGGGATATGGCTGCGAAAATTTTATCACAAGGCTGCGTGTAGTTAATGCCATTGAAAGGACATTAAGGTTGTTATGTGAGAATAAATCTGTAGTTTTATATTCTAATAATAATAAAAGCTTTGTAAAGTCACAATATATTAACATCAAGTTTCTATCTATTAAAGAGAGAGTTTAGAGTGGTAAAATTTATATAAAACATGTAGGGACAGACTCCATGAAAGCGAAGCTGTTGACTAAGGGATTGCCACCTAAGGCCTTTTATGAGCACACCGCTCATGTGGGTGTAGGCATATTTAGTAATACCCTGATTTAAAGGGAGTTTTACTTTTAGATGATTCTATGGATTGATACATGTTTACATGGTTATGTTTACGCATAATAAAGTTTATGATTCATCTTAATTTTATACGTATGAATTTGATTGTGATTATGAATTAATCTCTCTAAAAAATAAAGTAGAACCAGTTGGAAATAGGAATGTTTTGAGATCACATTGCATGTAATTTTCATATCACTCATCCATACTTGATCTATATCATTGAATATATTAATATGGTGAGCATGGAAGGTTTAATCACGCATGTATGTGACAAAAGCCACCATGATCTCATATTGATATAAAAAATGGATCAGATTTTACCTAAGGGGAAGTCTAAAGAAATAGCAAGCTAGTGTACACATAATGAATTTCATTTGATATAATTATTTCAGGTTTCATATATAGCCTGAGTGGGAGATTTTTAGGTTATTAATCTTTACTGTGTGGGCTTATATATTTAATAACAATTATATTAATAACATTTCATTAGTGGACTTATTTAAAGTGATTCATTTATATAAAGCTCATAGACTTCTGGATTTTGGTTCGGGTTAAATGGTTGGATAACGTTTTCTTACCTATATAGGCTAATGGGATCCTATTGGGTTAGTATATAAATACTTTAAAGTTATGGTTCCCAATACGTCAAATCATACGACAACTCCTATTCTCTAGCCATCAGAGACAAAAGGCAAGAAACCCTAAAGAATTCAGAGATTTGACTGAAGAAAGCCATACCTATTGATTCAAGCACTCGTTCATCATTCATATCGCAAAAGATTTGATTGCTACAATGGAGACATGTATTTATGGCAAAACTTTCTTAATAATTATGGCATGATAATTTTAGATATTAGAATTTGATGATTAATATCGGTTTTGATATCTATGATTTGTACGTATTCTCATGAATTATTCATTGATCATTATTATGGATAATAAAGTCTAACAACATAAATAAATAAAAAATAAAAAAATAACAAAATAAACCTAAAATGCATATGGCATATGCAATATGACATATGACACTCATCAAATTATTCTACCATCTAATGCAAAACATAATAAAATAACACATAGCATGCATGTAAAAGTGAAATTAAAAAATACCACACTAAAAACACTTAGATGGTAAAAAAACTCATGGCATGCATGTAAAAAGAGAAAGAAAGAAAGATGCTTAGTGTTTTTTTTTAGTTTGGTAAAAAAACTAAAAACTCGTCAAAAAGAAAGAAAGAAAGATGCCATAAAAAAGAGAAAAAAAAAAAAAAGCGCTACCATACAAATATTTGAAAAATCCCATGTACAGTGAAATTTTCTCTTATATAATAAGCTCAAATTTGATCACTTAAGTTGAGCCTATAACACTATACTATGTCCATAACACATGTTTCAAATGTAGGAAGTGAGGGTAACCTATCTAAACTTGATAACTTACTACTATGACAGGTTAAAGATTACCTTTTGTCAATCACACGAGGCGGGTTTGGTCTTCTCCATTCCGGTCCCGTCAAGAATCGGGGTGAGTATAGGGTAAAAATATTTTTTTGAAAACGAGATTGAGTTGGATTTGATGTAATAGCCACTATTTAATTTTATATATTTTTTCAAAAATATATTTTATTAACTTTAGATATATTTATTTAGTATAGTAATTATTATTAAGTATAATAAAAAAATAAAGTCTAGATTTAGATAATATTTAATATTTTTAAGAAATTATATTCGTTTATTTATATTTTATAAATAAAATATTATATATTATATATAATATAAATATTTCGAGTATCATTTAGAGCGAGTTATGGGGTGGAGACAGGACGGAATGGCTTATATCCGTCTTCGCCCCGTCACTATTAATGGAGCGGATAGTTCCCATCCCGTTTAAATTAGATTATTGGTTTATTCACAAGTAGGAGATAAATCGCACTTACATGTATAATACATGCTAGAACGACTCTTCATTCGGATCCAATAAAAATCACTCGACACATATTTACTATTAGTAAAAAAAAAAAATACTAATAAACTCTTGAGCTTTAAATAAAACCTCATTTAAACTTCTAAATTTAAAGTAGTTCACATAGACCCTTAAAATGAATCAATTAAGCCTCTTTTACTAACACTGTCAAATATGTCTGTAAGTAATAGTACCCATATAAAATAACAATGAATTATATAAAGACACCGAGCTTAAATTAAATTAACAATTAAATAATAAATCTTAACCTTTTTAATCTCTATCTATCTACCGGAAAATTCAAAGGTACCCATGCCTTTCTTCACCTCAAATCAATCAAGAGACAGTAGTGCTGCAATCATTGAGGTACTTCATCGTCACCATGAGTTCACCTGCAGTTCACTTACCGCCAATAGTGGTCATTACTATTGCTACACTGGTAACTAGCTTCACTGCCGCCAACTTAAAGCAGAATATAATTAGAATAGATAATCACCGTCACAAACTTTACCATGGGTTTCGTAATAAATTTATTTCATTTGATTTAAGAATGTGTAAATGAAAGAAGAAAAATAGTTAGGGATTAGAGGAATCGACGGAAGAAGAAGAAGAAAGATAAATGAAAAACTATTTGTTATTTGTTACTATTATATTTAAAAACAGAATTTTACTTTGTCCTTTTGAGACCCAGTTAGAATAATGATATAAGCTAATACTTTTGTTTTTAACAGAGTTAGATTAGTATGTAAATTTTTGGGTAAAATATTGCGATGCCCCTCCAGGTATATTAAAATACATGACTCGATCTCCTTAATTGAATAATATATTATGACACCCATATTATTTATTTCTATTAACAATTAAGCCCCTCCGTTAAAATATTCTGTTAGTCAATAGGATCAATGTTGGATTATTTGCAAAATTCTAAATTATCCTTGAAATCAATTCAAAAAACCCAATACAGCGTTATAAACCTACCCATTCCCATCCTATATGATTTTCATATATTTTTCTTTTGCATATCTTTTTCTTCTTCTTTTCTTCAAATGTTCTTTGAAATACATATTTGAATTAGGGATGTTTATTTAGTAATATGCAGATTTGTTCTTCATTTTTACTGTTTTTTTACAATTTTATTTCCATCGTATATTTGTTTCTTTCTCATTTAAGTTAGGGTTCAAATTGGTTAAGGTTCATACATTGTGATATTATTATGTAATGGATATCATTTTATTCATGGCAATTGTCTATCATTTATTTTTGTAGTAATATAATTATTGAATGAGTCCAATAATATTTATTAAAGATTCAATTATCAAGAGTTGAGAATATGAGTGACGGATGATTTTTAGAATAAATATTATAAAATAGTTCTTGGTTGTAGAATTAAATATTTGACATCTTTAATTTGAAAGACCAACATAATGCGTTTAACTCTATGATTAGTATGAGATACTAATATATATAGGATGGTGAATCTCATGCCATTTAGTTTGAGTTACTAAGTTAATCATTATGGGTCACTTGTGAGATGAGTGGACTGAACATGACTTGAAAAAATAATGAATCACATGGATGATTTACTTAAGTCACTGATTCATTATTAAGCTATGATGGTGTAACTAATCTTCACACTTGAGGTGACAGAGTTGTCTCATGAATATGTAATTGGAATTTGCTTATGTTTTATGTATCCATTCATACTTAGAATGGATACTTGTAGATAGTGGCTCCAACTGCATATGCATGGAGGCAGGTGTTCATCAACAAGGAACCTATTGCCTTGAGTAAACAAAGAGAATATCCTATGCGATTCGATAACATCTTGACTAAGAAATCCTTGATTGACGTAATTATGCTTAATGGAAAAAAGTTTTCGCATTAATCATATTTAGTTGAGATGTATTCTGGATTTGGTCATAGAATCAAGTTAGTGGATTTGACTATTTCATGATCCTCACTTGATCTGGATATTGTTCAATAGAAGAATTTAATTACACGGCAATCATAAATAAAAGGTTCATGGATGGTCAATGTCTTTTTTATTAATTGGGTAATCATAATATGTTGCTAGACGTCACTTATAATTTATGAGAACGATTGAGGAACAATTATTTAATTATTCCCTTAGTTGAGTGTTTTAATTAATATTAAAGAGTTAAATATTAAATTTCCACTGTCAATTGACAATGAACCTAGAAAGTCAAACACATTAAGGTCAATTCAAGCACCGTGATGGACTTGACTTATACCTCGAGTAGGAACACTAGCATCTTCCGAAGTTAAAGTCCGTATTTGTCTAACTAATGATAATGTATAATAAAAATATAAGTGTTATACATTGAAGGAGCTGGACATATGTTATCACAAAAGAGTTTGTAATGACATGTATTTGTACAGCAGCTTGATACGTGTCATCACAAAAGAATTTTATGATAACGTGTCATCAAAATAGCTTGACACGTGTCATCATAAAAGGGTTTTATGATGACATGTGTTAAGAAAGCAGCTTGACACGTGTCATCACCAAAAGGGTTTTATGATAACATGTGGTGTCAATATAGCTTGAAACGTGTCATCACGAAAGAGTTTTATGATGACATGTGTCATTACTGCTTAACACATGTCATCACAAAAGAATTTTATAATGACATGTGTTTGTACAACTGTGTTAAGGATTATGAATCCTTAACACTATATAAGAGAGTTTCTTACTCCTATTATCATAAGAAAAAGAGAGATAATTTGACATAATTACTATTATAACAAGGTTATCATAGTAGCAAACTTGAGAGAGGAGAAGGAGTTTTTCATCTTCAAGGATTGAATAGCTTTGCTTGAGATTGGTTGTATGAGATAATCTAGAGGATTTGCAATTGCGAATCTCTATTTGATTCTCTAACAGAAACATCATCAACAATCAAGAATTAAATTCTGCTCTTCAAAGGTTGTTGTCTTTTTCTCTGTATTCTTCACATTCATGAAAGAAAAGTTATTTTCTTTTCTCAACTTAAATCCTTAATTACAACTTGTACCCTTTATTTTCACGAGATGTGAAATGTTTAGAGTTTCCGCTGCGCCACTACATGTATTTTTCCAATAGTGGTATCAGATCCAACCTGTTGATAATTGAGGATTTTTAGTAGTTCAATGAGAATTGGATAGAAAAAGTTAATTTGATTGCATATAGGATGATTTGGGGCTTAGAAATCCATTTGATGTTTTTCTTTGATCTATTCTTATGGTTTGTTAATTTAATTATTTACATTAGGACTGTAATTAATTATTTTGGTACCTTTTGATTTTATAATCTTATTTCACCTTGGTATATGCCAAGGTTTATAAATTGTAAAGAGTTACAAGTGAAGAAATTTAAAAATTCAAGAATTAGAAGGCAACCAAATTATCTAAAACACAAGAAAATTGGATCGTTCATGATTTGATTTAGGCTTTTGGTTTTCTTATAATTGATTATAACCCTAGGTGCCCAAATTTAATTCATGGCTTTGGAATTAAATTAGAATAGATAGCCCTTAATCATCTGAGTTTATTTATCCGCTTTGATATGCATGGGATGTATATTTAAAATGGATGTATGTTGGTGAGACCTAATAAAGACTAAAGTCTTTCAATTAATATTAAGTTGATAATTGGTATGATTCGAGAAATCGTCATCATGGCTTTCCATTATGTAAAATCCAAAGATTTTTATGGTCTTAGTAATCGATCATAGACAAACTGTGAGGGTTATGAAAGATCATTTGATAAATCTGTTGAATTTTATTAAGCATTTGATGTTATAAGTATAGTTGCTATTAGTGGCCAATATGTCGATTAATGATGAGGTTCTAATATTGCAATTATATTTATTGGATAATGGGCTTGACTTAACTATGTACAATGGACCAATAATCGATTAAACGTGATGTTCAAATTATTAGAAGCCGAAGTGTAAATGATTGGATCATGCATGAGATGCATATAATATGAGATATTTACTTATAAAATTTTAGTAACCTAATAATCGACAAAACGTAAGGGATACTAAAATTTGGTAAGAAACCAATCACCCACTAGAAATCCACCAACGAGGATTTCTGTTTCTCACTAGGAAATGTGAGATTCGCCAAGTTAGTGGGAGTCATCATTTTGATTTAAAGACCAAAATCAAAATGAAATTACATAGCAAATCACTAATAATCTACTATTCTCTGCAGATTTGAAATGGCCCCCCTCAATCCACTTACGAGCATGCTTGACACTAACTGGTTGACTGAACCGAATTTCATTGACTGGATTAGAAATTTGAGAATAGTTCTCAATTCTGAACGCATTGCCTATGTCCTTGATACTAGGGTTACTAGTCCCCTACCTGCAGGGGCATCAGAATAGGAACATGCTACACTTGAGAAGTGGCGCTTTGATGACATGCAAGCTAGGTGTTATATCCTAGCTTCCATGGCTAATGAGCTGTAGAGACAGCATAACAAAATAACTGATGCTGCTAGCATCATTCTTCACCTTCAAGAGTTGTATAGTGAGCAGAGCAGAACTGCTAGATATCAGATATTAAAGTAGTTGCTCAGGTCTAAGATGGCTGAGGGTGCTAATGTGTCAGCACATGTACTTAAGATAATCAATTTGACTGAGCATCTTGAGGTTTTAAATTTCTCTATAGATGCATATCCACAGACTGATTTGATACTACAGTCATTACCTGATTCCTTTTCCATGTTCATTATGATTTTTCATATGAACAAAATTGAGTGTACACTAGCTAAGCTCTTTAATCAAATAGTGACAGCTCAGGGAATATGCAGGGTAAAGGCAAGGAAACTGCTCTTATTTTTGCTTCAACTAGTGGGACTAAGTAGAAGAAAAAGGCAAAGGGGAAATCTGCGATTAAACCCACTATTAAGGTCTTCAAGGCTATAAGCGAAGGAAAGGGCAAGGAAGTGTCTAATGATAAAGGGAAGTGGTTCTTTTGTCAAAAGGAAGGACACTCGAAATGCAATTGTGCTGAGTATCTAAAATCCTTAAAAGTCACGGAAGGTGAAGGTACTATTATCTTTTATGTTTATGAGTCTTGTTTTTCATTTTGTTCATCATCATCTAATTCTTGGGTGTTAGATTCTAGTGCTAGTACTCATGTTTGTAGTTTTATGCAGGATCTGGTAGCATGTAGGATCCTTAAGAAGGATCAGATAGTTCTAAAGATTGGGAATGGAGCAAGTATTGCTACAGTCGCCATAGAAATTGTTTTTGTTATTTTGTCTACTGGATATAAATTAATATTAAGGGACTATTAATGTACCTAATGCATATAAAAACATTATTTCACTTTTTGCTTTAGTAGTTAAGAATTATGAATTCAAGTTTGCAAATGATGTTTGCCAAGTTCATTTTGGAAATGAATGTATTGCATATAGTACTTTAATTAATGGTCTCTATTATTTAAATTTATACGTAGATAAAGCTGGAACATATAATGTAAATATAAATGCCAAAGCAACCAAAGATCTGAATCTGAGATACTTGTGGCATCTTAGATTAGGTCATATTGCAGAAGAAAGAATCACTAAGTTGGCCAAAATGGGATTAGTAAATCCTATTGGTTCTGAACCATATATGATGTGTTAATCTTGTCTTCAAGGCAAAATGACGTGATCACCCTTTACGGGACAAGGAGAACGAGCCACAAATGTTTCAGGACTGATACATAGTGATGTATGTGGACCTTTTAACATTATGGCACGTGGTGGTTGCACTTACTTCATTACCTTTACTGATGATTTATCACGGTATGGGTATTTGTATCTTATGATATACAAGTCTGAATCCTTTGAAAAGTTCAAAAATTTAAAACTGAAGCGGAGAATCAGACAGGCCTAAGTATTAAAGCCTTTCGATCTGATCGAGATGGTGAATACTTGAGTAGTGAGTTTGATAAGTTCCTAAAGGAACATGGCATTGTTTTACAATTAACTCCCTTCAAAACACCACAATTGAATAGTGTATCTGAGAGGAGGAATCACACCTTATTAGACATGGTACGATCAATGATGAGCTTCATTGATTTATCGACTTCCTTATGGGGATATGCCCTTCTTACAGTGTTGTACCTTTTGAACAGGGTGCCTTCCAAGTCTATTCCTAAAACTCCATATGAGATATGGAGTGGCAGGGAACCTAGTCTTAAACATGTTAAGATTTGGGGTTGTCCAGCTTTTGTGAAAAAGCTAAAAGTGGACAAATTGGAAGCTCGATCTATTAAAGGGAGATTTGTTGGATAACCTAAAGAAATGATATTATTTCTATCTTCCTATTGATATGACCATCGTTATTAGCAAAGATGCTCTCTTTCTTGAAAAACAGTTTATTCAAGATAGTAGGAGCAAAAAGAAGATAGAAATCAATGAAGTGTCATTTGAACAACGAATCAGTCAACAACCAATCAATGAACTAGTGCCTATCAAACCTGTCATTACATTACCTCGAAGATCTAATAGAATTTCTCATCCACCAGAGAGATATGGCATGCTCCATAGGAATATAAAATAGTTATTCATTTATGCAGATGCATATCATATAGATGGTCCTACTAGTTATGAAGAAGTAATATCAGATATTGATTCTAGTAAATGGCGTGAGGCAATGAGATCATAAATAGATTCCATGTATGAGTACGAAGTCTAGGATCTTATAAACCCTCTTGAAGGTATTGTACCTATAAGGAATAAATGGATTTATAAGAGAAAGATTGATTCTAATAGGAAGATTGAAACCTTTAAAGCTTGGCTAGTGGCGAAAGGGTATTACTAAAGGCAAGAAATTGACTATGAGAAAACTTTCTCAGCTGTAGCCATGTTTAAATCCATTAGGATTTTATTAGCCATTGCTGCTCACTATAATTATGAGATTTGGCAGATGGATGTCAAAACAGCCTTCCTTAATGGAGACATTGAGGAGGACATCTATATGGACCAACCTAAGGGCTTTGAATACAAGGGCACTCATAATCAAGTATACAAACTTAAGAGATGTATTTATGGTCTTAAGCAAGCTTCAAGAGTTAGAATTTCCATTTTTATGATGCAATCAAATCGTTTAGTTTCATAAAAAATATGGATGAACCATGTGTGTATAAGAAGGTTAGTGGGAGTGCCATCACTTTTGTTGTACTTTATGTAGATGACATATTGTTGCTCGGAAATGATATAGGCATGTTGACTTCCATAAAAATATGGTTGTCAAAGATTTTCTCCATGAAAGACTTAAGTGAAGCAACCTATATTATAGGAATTCGTATCTATAGAGATAGATCGAAAAGGACTATAGGCATTTCCTAATGTCTCTACTTAGACAAGGTGTTGAAGAAAATCAACATGCTTGATTCTAAGAGAGGATTATTACCTTGTAAGCATGGTATTCATCTTTCAAAGAACATGTCTCTAAAGACATCTAGTGAAAGAGAACAGATGGCCAGGATTCCATATGCTTCAGTAATTAGAATTTTAATGTATGCTATGTTGTGTACTAGACCAGATATTGCCTATACTGTTAGTGTGACTAGCATGTTTCAGTCTAATCTAGGCAAGGAGCACTGGGTGGCAGTCAAGAATATAAGAACTAAAGGCATGTTATTAACATATGGTGGAGGAGAATCGAGTTTACATGGTTATACAGATTTTGATTTTCAATTAGATTTGGATGATAGAAAGTCTATCTAAGGGTTTATATTTATATGTAATAGACGAGCAGTAAGTTGGAAAAGTTCCAAATAATATACTACTGCAAACTCCATTATAGAGGCCAAGTATGTTGTTCATCTGATGCAGCAAAGAAAGCGATTGGAATTAAGGAAGCGATTGGAATTAAAAAGTTCGTGATAAAACTTGGAGTGGTTCCAACCATCAAGTCAGTAGTACCTCTCTTCTATGATAGCAATGGGCCTATTGCACAACCCGAGCAACCTAGGTCTCTGATGTGCGTAAAATACATACATCTAAATGGGGTTTTTAAGATCGATTTTATGGATATTTGGATGTGAATTGGTATCAACACTCACCCTATGTATCTGTTTGTGTGCATTAGGTCCAAAAGAAGTCAAAGAATGAAAAAGGAAAGAATTGGAGCATAATTGGACGTCAAAGCTGTCGAAACGAGCTAAGTACGAGCACCAGGAAGCTGAACATGGCCGTGTTGGTTTCAACACTAGCCGTGTTTCTAACACGGGCATCAACACGGCCGTGTTGCGTGCATCAAAACATAAAAAAAAAGGAAGTTCTTAGGGAGCACGGCCAGGAACACCAGCCCGTGTCCCCAACACGGCCAAGAACACGGCCGTGTTGGCAGCGACAGGGGGAATAATTAAAAGAACGAAGAGAGGAAAGAAAAAGAGGAGGCTAGGGTTAGAACGTCCAAAACCCTAATTTTTCTCTCTCTAAGGATTTTCTGAGCTGAAACCAAGAAAACAGGAGACTTGGATCAAGGTTTCAATCGGATTCCCTTCGTAGATTGAAGATTGGGCGAGGTTCGCTGATTAGTTCTCAAATCGAGCAAGAGGCAACTAGGGTTTGAGATTTCGAATTTGCAAATTTAGGGTTTTTTCATTCAGCTTGAAAGAGAAGGGTGTACATGCCTTTAATTTTCTTTTCCTTATTTTGTTCCCCAATTGCTTTAACCATGAACATGAGTAGCTAGATCTTTTGAACCCATTGGGGTTCACCTTTGTTGATGGATTATGCTTAATTGTTAGTTTTATAATTGTCATTCTTGCAATCTTCTTGCTATTTAGTAGTAAAAGTTTGATTCAGTTAATTTGAGACGTTGAATTAATTGTTTATTGGGTTGTTTCTTGACATTGAGAAATGCTTGTTACAACTGGACATTGAATAGTAAGGACTAGTAGTTAACACTTAGAGATAAGGTTGATTTACTCGCCGGATTAAGAATTAATAAGTCTTAATAGTTTTAAATCATACTTAATACTAATATGTAGTAATCCGATAGGAAGAGATTCCATTAGATTAGTACAGGTTTAGGAATTCGGTAAGCTCGAGAGAGGAACCGGGATTCAATTCAGGATTTAGGCACGGGTAAGCAAGATCGACAATCCATAAAATCCATCTTTAGAATTCCATCACTTAGGCTCCCTTTTGGGTTTGTTTCTCTCCTTGCAATTGTCTTTTGATTGTTCGTTGTCCTTCATTTACTTATTTGCACTCATAACCATTAGCTGGTACGTTAGAACTTTCACACCCTATTTCAGACTAGATAACATAGTAAACAGTAGTAACTCTAGGTTCACCCGATCTCCAAGGATACGACCTTGATACTCACTAGTGCTAGGCTGCATCGGTAGGTTCACTGCCTTAGGTGTAGGTTGCATAAAGGGCCCATCAGTCTCATAAAAAATCCAAACATATCGAAAGACGCTTCCATATCATACGTGAAATTGTTGGTAGAGGCGATATAGCCATGCAGAGAATAGAATCAAAACATAATGTAGTTGATCCCTTTACTAAAGCTATGATGCAAATACAGTTGGAATGCCATCTTATGAAGATGGATCTCAGATACTGTCCTAATTAGCTTTAGTATAAGTGGGAGATTGTTAGATATATGTCCTAAAAGCCAATTGAACTTTTGCTTTTTGGTTCATACGTTGTGATATTATTATGTAATGAATATTGATAAGCATAGTTTTACACATATTTGCTTCCATATTATTGCGTATGTTCTTAGCAATTATTGTGCTTTTATTCCCAGATCACCCGTGTTTTGTGTTCTTTTGCATTTCAAGAACATTTATAGGACCATCATCGTTGTTTAAGCAATTATAGATTAATACGTGCAGAAACGGACGAGAATTCATCAAGATCGGACAAGAGCACGCAATGCATACATTGAGCACGGCCTGGACTCTAGCCGTGCTCAACCATTAGCTTTGATTCTTGAAATTGGCACTTTGGGCACGATTTTCGTAGCCACCACGGCCT
The DNA here is from genome assembly GCF_019578655.1 of Ricinus communis. Taxonomy (NCBI): domain Eukaryota; kingdom Viridiplantae; phylum Streptophyta; class Magnoliopsida; order Malpighiales; family Euphorbiaceae; genus Ricinus; species Ricinus communis. Next base: position 20,450,540 of record NC_063257.1, on the reverse strand, counting down.
TCAGCACGGCCCGTGGTGGCCAACACGGGGAGCAACACGGCCCGTGGTGGCCAACACGGGGAGAAACACGGTCGTGGTAAAACCCTACTTGGTGAGATCCACAGTTTCAGCATGGCCTGGACTTCGGTCGTGCTGAGTTAAATATATAAGAAAAATGAATTTTCCTTAGAAAGGAAGAAGGGAAAAGGAGTGACATTGAGCCCTAGTGGCTGGTTCAGTTTTTGCACAATACTGAGTGTGAGAGAGAGTTGCAGTGAGTAAGAATCCCGGAATCGTAAGATTCTGAGTGCAAAACAGTAGTGGAGTAATTCAAGAGGCAATTTAGGAGATTAATCAAAGTGTAGATCCAGATTTGGAGCTGTTCATCCAATTCGAGAGAAAAGGGTGTACATGTTTTATTTTCATTATTCTTTCATTGTAATTGATTTCCTAGATTGTTTTAAACATGAACATGTTTAGCTAAATTGATTAAATCCATTGGGATTTCTTTGCTATGTTGGTTTGATATTATATTGTTGGATTGTTTGAGTTGGTTTTGTATTCTTCTTGTTTTCAGTGTTAATAAGATTATGCATTATTCATGAGACGTTGTGAATTGTGATGTTTAGATTGCTTTATGAGATTGAGAAATCCGTTTGGCAATTGGAACTTTGAATAATAAGAACTGGTTAATAATCGCTTAGAGATAAGGATAATTAACTAGCCGGATTAAGAATTAACAAAGCTTAATAGAGGCGGATTAAAGCTTAATGCTAATTTAAGAATCAATCGTTAGGAAGAGATTCCAACTTTAGGTTATTAGGTTTAGGAATTCGGTTATCTCGAGAGAGAAATCGAATTCGGTTAAGAATTCGTCCACGGGTAGCATAATTAGACTCACTGATCCTTTATCTTTTGTTCGGATGCCAACTAGTTTAGATTCCCTTTGGGTTTGTCTTCTTGTCTTGATTATTTCACTTATCAATTACTCCTGCATCTCCCTTAGAACTTAGCTCGTAGTTAATAGTTAGTTTAGAATTTATTCATCATCCATTTTAGGTTAATATAACAAAGAACAAAGAAGTAACTCTGGGCTTTCGCTTTTCCGAGGAATACGACCTTGATACTCGCCATTAGTGCTAGACTGCATCGATAGGTACACTGCCTTAGATTGTAGCTAACACGAGTAGCACACACCAAGTTTTTGGCGCCGTTGCCGGGGAATGTTTAAAAACTAGAGTGAAATTTGCTATTTGTTAATTTAGCCATTTTTTTTTCTTTTCTTTCTTATTATTTTATGATTTTTATTTTTATTTGTTTTATTATTTTATCTTTGTACATATTTATTTAGTTTAAGTTTATGATTCATATAGTGAATGATAAGGAGGTTCAATGCTAAATTTAAACTCTTTGTATGATACATTGGAAAATGGGATCAGGAACTAAGAGAGTGCTAAAAATTGGGATGCCCGTGCATATTTAGATGCTCGAGTGGAATCGTTTTGCAGGGCTACCGATCAACTCTCTTCTCCTATCCTTTCATCTCAAGTCTTTTGTGAATTTTGTTGTGGTTTACATGTGTGTAATGATTGTCCATTGTATAGTGATGTTGCTCATTGTTCTTATAATCGCGGAATGTGAATTATACGGAAGTTGGCCAAATGACTCGTATGGAAGCACCTACAATCAAGAGTGGAGCACTCATTCACCCTTTGGATGGAGCTTAGATGGCCAAGAACCACTAGGAATTCAGCAACTACATCAAGAAATTTAATGTTGCACCTTCAACTCAAGATGAAGAGTTAGTGTCGGAGGAGCTGATGATGAGGTTCATTACAAGTCTTGATGACAGATTCCAACAAACAGAGAGGATACTTGAAGATCAACAAGCCTCGATTAAGAACATAGAGCATCAAGTAGGCTTGATCTTTCAGTTACTAGCGGCAGAGCAATTGGAAACTCCATCAAACGCTACTGAATCCGAGGAGCATTTGAGCGCCATCACTTTATGCTCAGGGTGAGAATTTTTCTGGTTTATCTATTATGTTTGACGATGATGCTTATGTGCAGGACGACTCTTTGAACATGGAGATAGAACCAGAAAAGGAAGAGGCAAACATGATCCCTCTGAAAGACTATCAACAGGAATGTACAGTTGATGATGCTGAGTTGCAGTTAGAGGAATTGTTGGTAGATTTTCCACAAGTCCCCTCGATGATGGAAGATGAGCACGAGTTGTCCAATGAAGAAGTCTTAGAGGAGCTCGAGTTTCTCCTAGCAAGTGAACCAAGCCAGGGACTGAAGAAAACCATCGACACTCCTGAAGAGATTGCCCAACCATCGATCCTTCCAATTGTTGAAACTCCAGCTTTCAAATTGGAAGAGCCCCTAGAGCATCATGACTACATCCAATTATACGAGGAGCTAGTCTTGCCCATCATATTGGCAGCTTGTTTAATAGTCGGGAAGAGGAAATTGTCGATTATCCCTCTAAGCGGATACTTGAAGACATTTGCTTGGAAGAAGGATGGATGGTCGTCGATCATGCCCATTTGCCTTTCACCATGAGTCCAGCTAAGAAGACTCATCACATAAGAAAGAAGCGCTTTTGGGAGGCACCCCAAACTTTATCTTTAATCTTTAATATTATAACCTTTTGTTTTGAAACATTTTATTAGTTTTAATTTTCATATTTTCAGTTTTAATTTTATTTCTTTATTTTATTATTTTTAGATTCTACCGAGGAGGCACTGAATTTCCACAACATCAGCCTCGATGGATGATCAGGGCAGTCCCCTAGATCTTTTTATTTATTTTTTTTCTGCATTTATTTACTTTATTTTTCATACATGTCATGCACTTGGATTGTATTGCCTTTGTTCTCTGAGTTGAGCATTCCATGCGGGGTATCCATAACATTTTACACTGAGGACAGTGTGTTCTTCAAGTGTGGGGTGCTTATGGATAAACCTTAATCTCTCATATGGATTTTTAATATATCTGAAATTGCTATGGCTAGGTGTTGTGTATTTTTAGGGGATGTTAGGACACTGTGTTTTTATGCACTTGAGTATGCTATTTTGAGCCGATTGATGACTTGATTTATAGAATTGTAGTTACTTTTCTTTCGTTCATTGTCCTTAGAAAACAATTTATGGTGTTTTACACATCAACCGCCAAGTTAAACCGGTGTTATTTAATTATTTTTCGAATTGTCGAATTTTAACTTAGAACGTTGATAATATCATATGCATGTGTTTCTTAAGTAATGATTCAATTAATGATGTTGCGAACCAACTGCACCTAATACCACACTTGAAAGTGAGATTTTGAGCCAGTTGAGCATTCATTATACTTACGCTCTTTATATTTCTTGTTTGAGTGTGCATTGTACTTAACTTTGCTTTTAGAACTTGCTTTGTAATGCGTGTCGAAGTTACATGAATATTGTGAATACCATGAGATGATTTGGGCGATTTAGGATTCCTCACATTTGACCAAAAGCCTACCACCTTATGTTTCCATTAGTTAGCCAATTTTTGAGCCTTAACCTTTTCTTCATAATCTACACTTATACACTTCAATTATACCATTCTTTACATTTATCTTTCCTTTACCCTTATGCTGGAATTTCTTTCTGTGATATGTTCGACTTTATGTGGGATTAAAATGCTAGTTGCTATTTTGGTAAATTCACTAAATCTTTTTGATATTTTAAATGCTCCCCTTGATCCAATTTGTATTTGTTATTCTTTATGTTTATTCGAGTTATATGCCGCTAATAAGTCGCTAGTTCATTTCTTTAAAAAAAAAAAAAAAAAAAAGAAGAAGAAGAAGAAAAAAAAATATAATAAACAAATCTCTTTAATTATTTATCTTTTTATTGGATTTAGAGCATTTGCGAGCGTTATTCTATGAAGTAGGGATTTTAGTGAATGATTCTTTTTCTGATCTTAGGCATTTAATCCTTTGAGCATATAATATTGTTTATCGCACGAATTCCAACATTTTCATACTTCTGTCCAAATCTTCGTACCTTTACCCTAGCCCCATTACAACCTTGGTAAAGACCCTTTGATTTTGGTATTTACTTATTCACAGTAGCGAAGATATGATTTATAAGCAAGCTTATGGTGAGCAGGTCTTGTGCATTTGCTTTGAGGGATTTGTTATTCACTTAATATACACTTTGAGCGACTTGAGTGATCCCTGTGAGGCATTGGTTCATGATGTTTGTGTTGAGTTGTCATTTAAGTTACTCATGCATTAATATTATTTCCATTCTTTGTTAATGATTTGTAATTTGATTTATGATTGAGTATCCTTTGAGATGTGTTGAATACTCTCTGTTGTGGACTAGGGGCATAAACTGGAAGGAATTGCTAACTGTAGTTTTATGAGGTGAGTTGTTAATTGCTTGAGGACAAGCAATAGCTTAAGTGTGGGGTAATTTGATAAGCATAGTTTTACACATATTTGCTTGCATATTATTGCGTATGTTCTTAGCAATTATTGTGCTTTTATTCCCAGATCACCCGTGTTTTGTGTTCTTTTGCATTTCAGGAACATTTATAGGACCATCATCGTTGTTTAAGCAATTATAGATTAATACGTGCGGAAACGGATGAGAATTCATCAAGATCGGACAAGAGCCCGCAATGCATACATTGAGCACGGCCTGGACTCTGGCCGTGCTCAACCATTGGCTTTGATTCTTGAAATTGGCACTTTGGGCACGGTTTCCGTAGCCACCACGGCCTTCAGCACGGCCCGTGGTGGCCAACACGGGGAGCAACACGGCCCGTGGTGGCCAACACGGGGACGAACACGGCCGTGGTAAAACCCTACTTGGTGAGATCCACGGACTTGGTGTCTTGAGTTAAATATATAAGAAAAATGAATTTTCCTTAGAAAGGAAGAGGGAAAATGAGTGACATTGAGCCCTAGTGGTCGGTTCGGTTTTGCACAATCGAGTGCGAGAGAGTTGCGGTGAGTAAGAATCCCGGAATCGTAAGATTCCGAGTGCAAAATAGTAGTGGAGTAATTCAAGAGGCAATTTGGGAGATTAATCAAAGTGTAGATCCAGATTTGGAGCTGTTCATCCAATTCGAGAGAAAAGGGTGTACATGTTTTATTTTCATTATTCTTTCATTGTAATTGATTTCCTAGATTGTTTTAAACATGAACATGTTTAGCTAAATTGATTAAATCCATTGGGATTTCTTTGCTATGTTGGTTTGATATTATATTGTTGGATTGTTTGAGTTGGTTTTGTATTCTTCTTGTTTTCAGTGTTAATAAGATTATGCATTATTCATGAGACGTTGTGAATTGTGATGTTTAGATTGCTTTATGAGATTGAGAAATCCGTTTGGCAATTAGAACTTTGAATAACAAGAACTGGTTAATAATCGCTTAGAGATAAGGATAATTAACTAGCCGGATTAAGAATTAACAAAGCTTAATAGAGGCGGATTAAAGCTTAATGCTAATTTAAGAATCAATCGTTAGGAAGAGATTCCAACTTTAGGTTATTAGGTTTAGGAATTCGGTTATCTCGAGAGAGAAACCGAATTCGGTTAAGAATTCGTCCACGGGTAGCATAATTAGACTCACTGATCCTTTATCTTTTGTTCGGATGCCAACTAGTTTAGATTCCCTTTGGGTTTGTCTTCTTGTCTTGATTATTTCACTTATCAATTACTCCTGCATCTCCCTTAGAACTTAGCTCGTAGTTAATAGTTAGTTTAGAATTTATTCATCATCCATTTTAGGTTAATATAACAAAGAACAAAGAAGTAACTCTGGGCTTTCGCTTTCCCGAGGAATACGACCTTGATACTCGCCATTAGTGCTAGACTGCATCGATAGGTACACTGCCTTAGATTGTAGCTAACACGAGTAGCACACACCAAGTTTTTGGCGCCGTTGCCGGGGAATGTTTGAAAACTAGAGTGAAATTTGCTTTTTGGTTCATACGTTGTGATATTATTATGTAATGAATATCATTTTATTAATTGCAGTTGTCTATCATTTACTTTTTTAGTAATATAATTATTGAATGAGTCCAATAATATTTATTAAAGACTCAATTCTCAAGAGTTGAGAATTTGAGTGATGGATGATCTTTAGAATAAATATTATAAAATAGTTCTTGGTTGTAGAATTAGATATTGGATATCTTTAATCCGGAAGACCAACATAATGCGTTTAACCCTACAATTAGTATGAGATACTAATATATATAGGATGGTGAGTCTCATGCCATTTAGTATGAGTTACTAAATTAATCATTATGGGTCACTTGTGAGACGAGTGGACTGAACATGACTTGAAGAAATAATGAATCACATGGATGATTTACTTAAGTCACTGATTCATTATTAAGCTATGACGGTGTAACTAATCCTCACACCTGAGGTGATAGAGTTGTCTCATGAATATGTAATTGGAATTTGCTTATGCTTTACGTATCCGTTCATACCTAGAAGGGATACTTGCATATAGTGGCTCCAGCTGCATATGCATAGAGGTAGGTGTTCATCAACAAGGAATCCATTGCCTTAAGTAAATAAGGAGAATATCCTATGCGATTCGATAACATCTTGACTAAAAAATCCTTGGCCATGGTAATTATGATTAATAGAAAAAAGGTTTTCACATTAATTATATTTAGTCGAGATGTATTCTGGAATTGGTCATAGAATTAAGTTAGTGGATTTGACTATTCCATGATCCTTACTTGATCGAGATATTGTTCAATGGAAGGATTTAATTACATGGTAATCAGAAATAAAGGGTTCATAGATGATTAATGGCTTTATATTAATTGGGTAATTATAATATTTTGCTTGACGTCACTTATAATTTATGGAAACGATTGAGGGACAATTATTTAATTGTTTCCTTAGTTGATTAAAGTGTTTAATATTAAATTTTCATTGCTAATTAATAATGAACCTAGAAAGTCACACACATTAAGATCAACTCAAGCATGTCGATGACTATGACTTGTACCTTGAGTAGGAACACTAGCATCTTCCGAAGTTAAAGTCTGTAAATGTCTAACTAATGATAATGTATAATATATAAGTGTTATATATTGAAGAAGCTAGACACATATCATCAAAAAAGAGTTTGTAATGATATGTATTTGTACAGCGGCTTGACACGTATCATCATAAAAGAGTTTATGATGACACTTGTCATGAAAGTAGCTTGACATATGTCATCATAAAAGGGTTTATGCTGACATGTGTTAGGAAAGCAGCTTGACACGTGTCATCACCAAAAGAGTTTTATGATGACATGTGTTAAGAAAGCAGCTTGACACGTGTCATCACCAAAAGGGTATCATGATGACATATGTTAAGAAAGCAGCTTGACACATGTCAACACAAAAGAGTTCTATGATGACATGTATCAATACTGCTGGACACATGTCATCACAAAAGAGTTTTGTAATGACATGTGTTTGTACAACTATGTTATTAACACTATATAAGAGAGTTTCTTACTCCTATTATCATAAGAAGAAGAGTGATAACTAGGTTATCATAGTAGCAAACTTGAGAGAGGAGAAGGAGTTCTTCATCTTCAAGGATTGAATAGCTTTGCTTGAGATTGGTTGTGTGAGATATTGGTATGTATATACCTCAAAGTAACAGTTTAAATGCCAAAACAATTCATCAACAGCTTTCATGCAATAATAAACCCTAATAAAAATTTACTTAAGTCAATTTAGATCACTTGTAGCAAAAAAAGACCGGATCCACCAAAAATAGTATCCCTATTTAAGCAAAATGTAGTTTGCCATTGTTAACTATTAAGCATTTATGCTTTATTGAGCGCTGATCCCCTTTCCACTAGGATTGACAATTGGTCCATGCCCTCTTGCTTTAGCTCTTACTTCATAAACACGACCTCTAGCACCTCCTCGTTGACCTCTAGAAGATAAATGGCCTCTGTCATGACTAGTTGATTGACTTATATATGGTGCCTATATAATTAAATTGAATCACATTGTTAGTGAGGAACATAACCTATATAAATTGCAGCATGCTTGCAAGGCATGCCACTAATATCCCACCACTTACAACTACAAGTTCTTGCAACCATATTCATAGCAAACTTAGCCTTGCCTTTCTTAACTTCATATTCATCAGTTATGCCTGGTAAGAGCTTACATATTCCACTATTCATACAAATGTTGTTCACTTATCTATGTGTAGCTGGTACTAATTTGCCCTCCCAACGACACCTTATTGCATATCTATTATGAAACCTAACCATGCACTTTTGCCTTATTTACTCGATTATCTCCACAATTGGTAGCCGCCTAATTTTTAGCACCCATGAGTTCAATGACTCAGTCATATTGTTAGTTAGGTGGTCACTCTTAGCTTTAGGAAGAAATGCGTGTCTACTCCATTGCTCTTGTGGTATACTTAACAACCATTCGTATGCATTACCACCATCTTTCTCCTTTAATTTCTTCATTATTTCCCAAAACTAGAAACCATTTGTAGCCCTTGCAGCCCACCATAAATCTTTCTTATAGTCAAGCTTGGAAAACGCCTCTTGTAATTCATGAAAAGATGGTGACAAAAAAATCTATGAGAAGCTGTTGGACCACTTGTTTGATTGCATCAATAAGGCCCTATAAAGGAAATAATACAACAACATTAATCACAAAAAGCATAACAACATCATAAATAAAAGGTAATGACAGTATGTGTGACTTACTTTTTTCCTATATGAAATGAATGTATAAGGGCAACCTTCATTTGAATCTTCAATATTTTGTTCTAAAATCTTCAAGAACCATAACTAGCTTCCTCTCCATTCAGATTCAACACTTGCATATGCAATTGGAAATAATCCTCTATCCCCATCTAAAATGATGGCAATTAACATGCAGCCACCATAAGGCCCTTTTAGATGGGTTCCATTAAGCCCAATAAATGGTCTGCACTCCTATAAGAAACCTTGCTTTAATGCTTCAAACATAATAAAGATCCTTTTAAAAACAGGTGGTTGGTCTAGCTCTTTAAGTTGTCTCTCTTGATAATCAAACTTCACTATTGTACCAGGATTGTGCATTTTTAAAAAGTTAGTATATTTTTTTAACTATCCAAAGGAATCAAAATGTGTCCCTTCATTCTCTTCTCTTGCCATAAACCTTGCTTTATGCACTATCACACTATGACATCTATTCCCCAATTATTAGTTAGCTCTTTCTGCATTAACTCATGGCTCATGGTTAGAACTGCACTCAATTTATCTTTCAACTTCTCTGCTATCCACTTAGTAGTAGTAATAGGATTCTTATTTCCATCAGGCCTAATGCAAGTATAGACATCATTCAAGCTTTTAACCATGAATGTTTTCTTGTCTTGCAAAACTGAAGCATGAATTCTCCAAGGACAATGCTCCCCTGCACAAACAACAATCACCTTAGCAGGCTCATTTTTTCACTTTAACAATATGTATCCAGCTTTTACTGAATAATCCTTTAATACATCTCTAAATGTAGCAACATCATCAAAGACTTGTCCAACTTCAAATCTTACATCTTCATTTGCTACCCTCTGAAATGGCTTAGAGTACATTCCTTTAAACAAATCAGTATTACTTTTCTTTCTTTTCCTTTTCCCACTACCATCAATAATTTCTTCCTCTAAACTGTTGTCCAAATCTTTCGACTTGTCAGATTCAATATCACATAATCCATCATTTTTATCCACAATGTCATCATAAGCTATTCCACCACTATCTTGACTCTATGAGTCACTACTCTCATCCTCATTCACATTACAGTTCATCATCACTGAAATCTGAATAATCATCCTTTTGGTTTCTAGCCTCATTAACTACTGGTTTATATTGAACTCTAATCCTTCTCCCACCTCTACTCTTAAGTATCTTGCTTTTACTCTTACCATATATTCCTTCCTTATTTCTCCCCACTTCACCACCTCTTCTACTTGTTTTTATGTCAAACAGTGTAATGTCATTAAAAACCTCATTACCACCTATCTCTTTCTGCTTGTTAAGTACTTCTCCACCTGACTCATTCTCCTCTAATTTAAAAATAAACCTCACACCATTTATATCAAAACCAGCATATAACTCTTCATTAATCTTCCCCTTCCCAATATCCTGCCTAACCTGAGTTCCATGTTCTATCCTCTTATGAACATCAGTCTCTTTACTACTACTCTGAGTTTTGACATTGTTGATATGCATCATTTTATACATATTTACATACCCAATTATTTACATTTTTGTGCATAGTTATCTTATTTTATGCCAGAATTACCTATGTTTTGTTTCCTTTCACGTTTCAGGTCATTATCGAGGGACATTATCAGTAATCAAGGGAAATACGTGCAATTACGGATGAGAATCCATCAAATTGAGCAAGGACTAGCATTCCAAGGTTGAGCACAGCCTGGACTTTGGTTGTTCTGAACCATCAAATAGTTGCCCTTCAAGAGTGCCATTTTGGCACAGTTTCCGAAGCCACCATGGCTCGTGGTGGCTCAGTATTGGCTAGGCACGGCTAGGAAGAAGTCGCGAGTTGCGGAACGCGGAGGTCCAACATGGCCTGGACTCCGCCCGTGCTGATCAGTACGGGCTTGACCACGGCTGTGCTGAAAGAATTATATAGGCAAAAAAATAATTTGCTGAATTAGGGTTCGGTTTTCTAACTTGATTTCACATATACAAGCATAAGCCATCTTTTTTCAGACTTCAATACTCGACCTTAGAAGACCATTTCATCTATTGAAGGAAGGATTACATTGGTTTTAACATCAATTTGAAGATCAAGAGGAGATTTGGAAGCATTCAAGAGGCAAATTAGGGTTTATCATTCTGAATTGGGAATTTAGGACTTTTCGTCCAACTTGAAGAAGGGTGTACATGCCTTCAATTTACTTTTATGAATTTGTTCTTTACATTGATTTGGTTATTAGTATGAGTAACTAAATTTGCCAAACCCATTGGGGTTCCTATGTTGTTGGATTGATTCTAATGCTTATGAGATTTTGATTATCAATGCTTGTCTCTTCTTGCTTTTATTATTAATGAGAAATCACATTATTCATGAGACGTTGTGAGTTGTGGTATTTAGATTGCTGTATGTAATTGAGAAATTCATTTAGTAATTAGAAATTTGAATAGCAAGAACTAGTTAATGATCACTTAGAGATAAGGGTAATTGACTAGTCTGATTAAGAATTAACAAAGCTTAATAGAGGCGGGTTAAAGCTTAATGCTAATTGAATAATTGATCGTTAGGAAGAGATTCCAACTTTAGGTTATTAGGTCTAGGAATTCGATTATCTCGAGAGGGAGACCGAATTCAGTTAAGAATTCGTCCATGGGTAATTGCAATTGGTAATCAATATAATCTCTATCTTCACTAAAATCCAACTAGCTTAGGCCCCCTAGGGTTTGCCTTTTTCCTTCGATTGTTTTCCTAAATCCTTTCAGATTATTTGACACTTAGTTAATCATTTGTTCATATTTAATCATAGCATAATAACTTCATCGATTTTGTTTAGGTTAGATAATATAAGACGCTGCAGTAGGTGTAGGATCACCCTTTCCTGAGAATACGACCTTGATACTCACCATTTATGCTAGTCTGCATCGATAGGTTCACTGCCTTAGATTTTAGCTACACAAATAGCTTATCAATTGTCAATAGGATAATTGCTCTCATATACATAGATAGGAATAAATGGTTTATTCCAGTACATCTTAAATGTTATGTTCACGTCCTCTTCAGTATTCAATAGTATCCCATTATCAACTAACAAATTTAAGAACTTACTCTTAATCTTAAACAGCTTATAACGTTCGTTGATTAAGGCGTACAAACAAAACTTATCTGGCATGACATTGTTAATTCTCCTTTTCTTCCTGTCATAGTCCAGTTCCAGTGTATATGATTCAACATAAGCTTGCTTACATGCAAATTAAAACCACACATTGTCATAGACAAGTTCATTTATTGCCCACTACTAATTACATAATCCCTAAGTGACAAATATATTGAACCAAGCAAAAATAAATCACCCTACATTGATTACCAATTAACTTAGAATTATTTAATTAGAATGTTAATTACCCAAAACCCCTAAATATGCCAAACCCTAACTTCACAAAACCACTAATAAATGAAAGCGATAAAAATTGTCGATGATAACACTGAATAAAGAATGGATTATTTTGAAATAAGCAATGTATTGTCATTAATTAATCTCAATAAATTATGGATTACCATTAAAAAATGATTAAAAAGGAAAGTAAGGGACCACATACACTTACTTGTTCTACTTTGTCCATTGTCATTCTTCAAACATGAGGGACCATAATCAATTTTTCTAAATAGTATAAAATTAACAGTGGAAGTCAGAATCTACTGCAAAGATAGAAAAAGAAAGAGTTCATGAAAAAAAAGAAGAAAGAATTGGAGAGAGAGAAAATAATAGTTTAAGGTTAGAGTCAAGTGTTTTAACAAAATATTTATATAAGGGTATAATAGTCTTTCTATTAGCAACTAACGACACTTTTTAACAGAAGGGTCGATTAAGGTATGTAAACAAAGTATATGGGTGTCATATGTATTATTCAATCAAGAAGGTCGAGTCATGTATTTGAATAAACCTTAGGGGGTCACAGTATTTTATCCTATTTTTTTTTATTTTGAATATTCTTTAAATTATTTTTTATTATGGAAATTATACTTTGTAAAATAAAAAGCACTATTATCTAAATTTGAGTGTCTCGTTATTTTTGAGAGTTTCAAGTGTCTCATTGTTAAGAGTTTTTTTGGCTCATCTTTATCAGAAAGATGTGTCTATGTTTTATTATTCTGAATTATTTGTTTGTGAGATTTGGCTTTAGTAATGGAGGATCAATTAGTGAGTTTAGCTCTATCAACAGAAGAGGAGGATTTGGTCCTGAAAGCATAAAAGAATAATGTACATGAGAGTAGATTCGAATTGCGCTTGGTAGGCAGATTTTTAACTAATTGGTCTATCAACTTTAATGCATGAGAAATCCTCTTTCTAGCCTTTGGCGATTGGGTCGAAGCATTTGTATCAAAGATTCGGCTATGAATCACTAATCATTCCAGTTCTTCCATATACTTTATTTGAAAAGGGTAATTTATGGTGGCCCATGGTCCTCTGACAACCACCTTTTAGTTTATCATCAGCTAAAACCTAGAAAAATACCTGCATAGATGAATCTTATTTTTTTAAACATGTGGGTGCATGTATGTGAATTGCTAGTGAGATTTTGTGTTAGCTATGGTTAGTAAACAACTTGCTAATTATGTGGGAGAATTTCTGGATCATATGATGTGAACAACAATACTAGTCTTTACGTAGCTATATGAGAATACGAGTTCGAGTAGATGTCAAAAAACTATTGAAATGGTGGCTGAAAATTCGCAAACCTGGTGATGATTGGTCAATTGTTCAATTTAAAAATGGAAGACTTTCACTTTTTGTTTCATTTGTGGCTTAATGGTTCATACAAATAAGTTTTACAAACAACTATTTCTGAAGAGGGAAGAGGACATAGTTACTCGGCACCGTCGGATCACTAAGGCCGACTTTCGTCCCTGCTCGAGAATGGGGATTATGGCTTCGTGCTCCACTGAGAAGGCTGGTGAGCAAGGCGGAACTCAATGGTCGAGGAATGATAATAGTGACGTGGACCTAACAATTGTAGGGAGAGATAAGGAAGGGCCTCAATCATTAGGATTTGAAAAATTCAAATTTGGTAGTTAGGTTGGATAAAGATGGAAATATTGAAGTTGTGATGAATAGAAATACGGGAAGTGAGACTCAGTTACGTAATTAAAGGCATGTTATATGCAAATTATAAGATGAACTCCTGTCCATATAGTTTTATGGATATAGGGGTCTATCCAGGGTTTTATTTGTAAAAGAATTTGCATCGGCGTTTGACACGTGCATCAGACACTGATGTGCGTCAGATGCTAAAGCAAATCTTTTCTTGAAAAAATAATTTATGTTCATTGATTTTGTATTAAATGCTCATTAATTTATATTCCTTAAACATGTATTGAATGTTCATTGTTTAAATGTAAAATGTTCATTGTTTGTTAACTTAATTTTGTTGAAAAGATATGTGTATTACATTATAAAATTTGTAGTATAACTTTAGCTTGATGTTTTATTTTGTTTACCAACTGTGTAAGGACGATTTATGTTATGTCTATATTATGTATGTCTATTTGAATGAATTAGTGGTATAATTTTCATTAATGACGAATATCTATTAACAAACTAATGAATATTATGCCTATAAATGATAAATATTTATATCAATCATAAAATATTTCCAATACGCATTAAAAAAATAATAAAAATTTTCATAAATAATCAATACTTTTATTTGAGAATATTGATGAACATTATATATACAGACAATGAACGTTGCAGTACCAAATAATAAACATTAATATTAATATCCATGAATAATATATCAAACAAAATGAACATGAACATCAATCATAATGAATATTAAGTTTACAAATAATGAATATTTCAATACAAAAAAATTAATTATTAGAATATTACATCTAGTGAAATTATATTCATCACTTATAGTCATTTAGCGACTACATCATTATAATTATTTTAATTTTAAATAATAATTTAAATTAAATTTATATATAAAATTAAATATAATTTTTATTACTTTATAATTATTTCTAATATTTTAATAATAATAATAGATTAAATATTTTTTAATTTCTTTTTTAATTTTCTTATATTTTAAGATTTATTAGCACAATAATATAAAATTTATTAATAGAAAAAACTACAAGATTGTACATAAATTTGAATTATATGTGTCAATAATAAGTGCATATGATAAAAATAAGTTACATGGGTCAAAATATAGTAACACATATCAAAGAATTTTTATTGGATCATGTACATATTAATATTTTTTATTCATTTACATATATTAAAATGTTCAATTTCTATATGTATAATGTTCATTAGATGTAATATCCTATAATAATTCATTTCCTTTGTATTTAAATATTCGTTTCCTGTGAACTTAATATTCATTTTCTTTAGCTTGATTTCTTTTTGTTTATCAATTGTGTAAGGACGATTTACATTATTGTCTATATTATATATGTTTATTTGAATGAATTAGTGGGTATAATTTTTATTAATAATGAATATCCATTGACAAATTAATGAATAATTTTCATTTTTTCTATAAATGAAGAATGTTTATATCAATCATAAATTTTTTTTAATATGCATCTAAAATACAATGAAGACTTTCATAAATAATTAATATTTTTATTTGAAAATATTTATGAACATTATATATACAAACAATAAATATTGTGGTACTAGATAATGAACATTAATATTAACACTGATGAATAATACATGAAATGATATGAACATGAACATTAACCGTAATGCATTTGAAGTTCACGTATAATGAATATTTAAATATAAAAAAAAAAATAATTATTATAGGATATTACATCTAATGGACATTATACATATAGAAAATGAATATTCTAGTATATGTAAATGAACAAAAAGATATTAATATGTATTTGTTCTAATAATTTTTTTTTGACATCTATTATTATATCTTGACACATATGATTTTCTTCCTAACACGTGTACTTATCATAGAATTCAAGTTTATGTATAATTTTATAGTTTTCTCTATTAAATTATTGGTAATTTTTATATTATTGTACTAATAAAATCTTAACATATAGAAAAACAAACAAAGATGTTAAAATGTTTAAATTAATATTATTTTAAATATTTAAATAATTACAAAATATTAAAAATCTATTTAATTTTATATAAAAATTTAATTTATATTATTATTTATAATCAAAATAATTATAACGATTACAATGTGGGTAAACAATTAGCTTTCATAAATATATAAAAACTTTATTCAAAATATTATTTTTAATATAATATTATTTTTATATTCATTTTATCATAATTTTAAAAATAAAAATCTCATGTGTCAAAAATAAATACACATGTCAGAATAGAAATCTTTAAAATAGTGACAATAAAATAATTACAGCAGTCGTATAACACGCGGATAAATGACTAGTTTTTATAATACTTAATTTTAATATAATATTATTTTTTATCAATCCATTTTATTATAATTTAAAAAAATAAATGATGAAGCGGGGACAAAAGTTCCCGCATTGTACAATTTTAAAAAGAAAATGAAGCGCATTTTGCACTTCCCTCACCACACACCACACTTCTCTCACCACACACCACACATGTTCTATAATCATGGACCAAGATTCATATTATAACAGTTTGCAAGACACGGGAGGCACACGCCCGTTGGCCTTCTCGTGTGAGTTAGAAAAATGGCAGATTATCCAAGGCATGACACGGGAAGAAGACACGCCCGTATGGATAGAGGATATTTTCAAGAGCGAATTTTGGTCAAGGATGCCATAAGGCCGTGTGGTACAGGTGTGGCCCCCGTGTGGTTCTTAAAAGCACACTATTTAAGCGAATCTTTTGGTTTTCTTTAGAGGAGTTCCATCATTATTTCATTTTTAAAGAGAGAAACACTTAGAGAACTTAATTTCCTTTTATTTCTTAGGGTTTTATTGGTTGTTTTGAAGGCAAAACATCATTTCCATCTTTGTTTTCCAAGATTTAAGATTCAAGATTGAATATTTTCATCTCTACTCATCCATGAATAGTTTAAAATATTCTTTTCCTAATATTTATTTCTTTATTGCAATGTGCAGGAACTAATCTTCTTCCTATTTGGATTTTAATGAACCCTAATTTATTTTGTATAGGTTGATTCATAGTTAATGCAATTAATCTTTTTAATGAGTTGTGTTATCCCTTTGATTGCTTTATTATCTATTTCAATTGATAAGTCGATGTATTAATTGTAATTTATTTTCATAAACTGATTAGAGATAACTTTTTTATGAATTGATCACATCTTAGGGATTCAGAATTGATAGGGATACTAGAGGCTGATCTACAATATCCTTTAGTTCAATAGTTCCTTAATCTTAACGCATGACTAAAATGAGTGGGTTTGAGAAGAGATTCCTTTCCTTCATCTTAGGAATTAGGAGTTTAATCACTTGAGAAAGGTTTAAACCTAACTTTGTGGAATGCCAACTCAGTTCTTGGTTTGAATTAATTGCTATTTGTTTCATGAAATACTTAACTTGTTAGGGGGATTCACTACCTAAATAGGCTTTATCCTTGATAAATTTACCAATCATTTTAATCTTTGTGTTCCAAGATTGTTTTACTTTTAAATATAATTACACCCAAATAAAATTTTGATTGCTAAAGATTAGTATATGATTGAAGGTAGTATTCACAATTAGGTTCCCAATAGAATGATACTCTTATCATTATATTAGTTGATACGATCGGTGCACTTTGCCGTGTGCGTATAGCGTGCATCAAGTTTTTGGCGTCGTTGCCGATGACTATTTTCTGTTATGATATTATTAGTAATTCAAAAGCTAGTGATTTAGTGTTTTTATTTTCTATTTAATTTATCTTTGTTGTGTTTGTGTTTTCTTTAGATACTTGAATCTATGTATGACCCTAGCTAGTTGAATGAAACTATTTGCTTACGAACTAGAGTCGGAAAAAACTTTGAGGAAGCAGCAAAGAGAAGAACGAGAACAAGCTTTAGTTGAAATAGTGGCGGAGTTACAGAATCAAAATCAAGAGGGAGAACTAGACCAAGAAGAGGGACAATGTAGAATGGTAGCTCCACCTAGGGAGAGAACCATACAAGAGTATGCACGATCAACTCTTAATAGGGCTACATTGAGTATAATTAGGTCGAATGTTGCTGCAAACAACTTTGAGATCAAGCCTAATATTATTTAGATGGTGTAAAACAATTGCATGTTTGATAGTTTGACCAATGAGGATCCAAACACCCATTTGGGTGATTTTCTAGAGCTTTGATTGAGGCTATTCCCATTTTCATTGAGGGATAAGCTAAAGAAGTGGTTGAAATCATTTTCAACTAGGACATTCACGACCTGGAATCAGTGGGCGAGAAATTCTTAGAGAGATACTTTCCACATTCTAAGATGGCCAAGTTGAGGAATGATATAGCAAGGTTTCTTCAGTATGAGAATGAGACTCTGTACAATTGCTAGGAACGTTTTAAGGATTTACTGAGGAGCTATCCACACCATGGTTTACCTTTATGGCTATAAATTCATAAGTTCTTTAATGGGCTGAATTACGCAATTAAATAGTCTATTATTGTTGCAACAGGTGGATCACTAAACAATAAGACTCCTGAGCAAGCTATGGATCTTATTGAGGATATGGCAATCATGAACTACCAGTGGCAGAATCCAAGAAAGCAAGTTTGAGTTAAAGGGGATGGAATCCATGCGGTAGACCATAAGGTAGCTGTAAATGCGCAGTTAGAGGCCATGAGCAGAAGATGGATGCTTTGACTATGCCTTCATCTGGAAAACAATCATATGTCATGACTTGTGATTAGTGTGGGGGTGGTCATCAAAGTCAAGATTGCTAAAATAACAATACCTTCACTAAGCCGGAGCAAGTTGATTGTGTGGGAAATGCTCCTAGGCAGCAGAATAACCCTTACAGCAATACCTATAACTCGAGGTGGAAAAATCATCTAAATTTCTCTTAGGAGAACTAAAATTAACAAAGATCTCCACCCCAAGGTTTTCAACAGCAAAACCAGTAGTAGGCTTCTCCTAGAAGGAGTAATCTAGGGAGATGATGGAGAAGTTTATCTCGTCGTCCGAAACAAGATCTCCGACTACTGAGACTGCTTTTAGAAACCAGCAAGCTTCAATTCAGAATTTAGAGAATCAAGTGGGGCAAATCGTAAAGCTTTTAAGTGAAAGTCCTCAAAAAAGTTTGCCCAGCAACCGAGAAGCTACCCCTAAGGAGCAGCTTAAGGTTATCACATTGCATAGTGGTAAAGAGCTAAAGACTAAGCTAAATGAAGTAGATGAGAAATCTACTAAAACTGAGAAGGTTAATGATGAAAAAGAGGGTACACAAGCTGATGTCGAGGACAAAGTAGAAGCAACACCCAAACCTACCCCTTTTGTGAAGGAATATCAATCTAGAAGATGCTTTCTAGCCTGTCTTCAGAAGGATAAACTGGATGCACAATTTAGTAAGTTTCTTGAACTCTTTAAGCAGTTGCATATTAACATACCTTTTGTAGAAGCTCTATCATAGATGCCCAAGGACGCTAAGTTCTTAAAGGAACTCTTCTGTAACAAGAGGAAGCTTGAGGAAGTATCAATGATGCAACTATTAGAAAAGAGTTCAGCAATCATTCAAAGAAGACTACCAAAGAAGATACGAGACCCAAGGAGTTATTGGTAATCTAAATGTTGATAATTCGCTTGCTGATTTCGGGGCTAGCATTGGTGTTATACCGTATAATTTGTTCAAGAAATTAGGATTGGGAGCACTTAAACCAACACTTATAAGCATTCAATTGTTTGATAAATCTATTATATACCCTAGGGGTATCATTGAGGACTTGTTGGTTAAGGTTCGGGAGTTTATTTTTCCTATGAATTTTATAGTTATGAATTTGTTAATGTTTTCCTTATTTTAGGAAGACCCTTTCTTGCTATAGCTAGGGCCATCATTGACGTTCATGATGCTAAGCTCATTCTTAGTATAGGGGAAGAGCAAGTGATGTTTCAGATCCCTAACACTATGAGACATCCACTTGTACTCGATGACATGGATGTTAGTAATGATAGAGTTGAACATGAGACTGTGAATTGTATTCCAACTATTATTGCTAAAGATCCTTTGGAGTTATGTTGGGTACAGGAACATGAGAAATGTGAGATACTAGGAGCTCTAGAGCAGCTAGCCTACCTTGAGGCAGCAAGGCTAATGAGAAAGCAGTTTTTTAAGCCTATAGAGATGCCCAAGGAGGAAAAAATGAAGCCTTTCATTGAAGATCCTTCATCTTCTAAACTCAAGCAGCTTTTGGAACACTTGGAATATGCCTTTCTGATGGATGGGTCCAAGCTACCAGTAATAACCAGTTCTGCATTACTAAATGATCAGAAGGCTAAGTTATTGAAAGTCTTGAGAAGGAGGCAGAGGACAATAGCTTGGAAGATTGCAAATATAAAGGGAATCATCCCTTATTTTTGCACACATAAGATTCTTAAGGAAGAAGAGTTCAAAACTATGGTGCAACCTCAAAGGCATCTAAACCCTAACATGAAGGAAGTAATGAAGAAGGAGGTGATTCAACTCCTTGATGCTGAGATTATTTATCCCATTTCAGACAATTTTTGGGTAAGCCCAGTACAAGTAGTGCAAAACAAGGGAGGTATGATAGTTTTGTTAATTGAAAATAATGAGCTAGTCCTTACAAGAACTGTGACAGGATGGAGAGTGTGCATCGACTATAGGAAACTGAATGATTCCACGAGAAAAGATCATTTCCCTTTACCATTCATTGATCAAATGCTAGAGAGATTATCAAGGCATGCGTACTACTATTTTCTGGATGGTTTATCAGAATATTTTCAGATTCCAATAGCCCCATGAGGATTAGGAAAATACCATATTCACATGCCCTTATGGGACCCTTGCGTATAGAAGAATGTCGTTCGAATTGTGTAATGCACCAGCCATATTTCAGAGGTGCGTGATGGCTATCTTCGATGACTTGGTTGAAGATATTATGGAAGTTTTCATGGATGACTTTTCTATCCATGGAAATTCATTTAAAGAATGTTTGGAGCATTTGGAGAAGGTGTTGGTAAGATGTGAGTAGACCAATTTAGTGTTAAAATGGGAGAAATGCCATTTTATGGTACAGGAAGGCATTGTGCTAGGATACAAAATCTATAGTAAAGGAATTGAGGTGGATAGAGCCAAGATTGAGACTATTGAGAAACTACCACCTCCCTCATCTAATCAAAGCTATTAGAAGTTTTCTTGGGCAAGCAGGTTTTTACCGTAGGTTCATTAAAGACTTCTGTAAAATAGCTAGACCTCTTACTAAACTTTTAGAGAAGGATGCTGACTTTATATTTGATGAGGAATGTATGGCAGCCTTCACCTCCCTAAAAACCAAACTCGTTAACGCCCCAATTATGGTAACACCGGATTAGAGTCTTCCTTCTGAGCTAATGTGTAACGCGAGTGACTCTGTAGTTAGAGCTATTCTTGGTCAGAGGAGAGAAAAGCATTTTCAGCCCATCTATTACACAAGTAAAACGATGACTGATGCGTAAGTGAACTACACCACTACTGAAAAGGAAATGCTTGCGGTTATTTTTACTTTTGATAAATTTCGATCATACTTGATTTTATCAAAAGTGATAGTATACACTGACCATTCAGCTTTGAGGTATCTGTTTTCTAAAACAGATGCGACACCAAGATTAATAAGATGGGTTTTACTTTTGCAAGAATTTGATTTAGAGATTCAAGACAAAAGAGGTGCAGAGAACTTGGCAGCCGACCACTTATCATGCCTTGAGAACCCCCATCTAGAAAAACTACATGAAAAGGACATTAATGACCATTTTCTAGGTGAACAGTTCTATGTTATAACAAGTTTAGTAGGTAGTGCGGATTTTTCAATACCATGGTATGTTGATTTTACAAACTATTTAGTTGCAAGGAAGCATACTCTTATCAACAAAAGAAGAAATTCTTTGTGGATTTGAAATATTACTTTTGGGAAGACCGTTTTCTATTTAAAATATGTGTAGACAAGATAATAAGGAGGTGTCTGGCATGGCCGGAAACTATGATCTTGATCATTGTCATAGTGGTCCAGCTAGAGGACATTATGGGGTGAGTAGAATAGCTCAAAAAGGCCTAGAATTAGGATTCTATTGGCCGACTTTGTTCAAGGATAGCCAATCATTTATGTAAGAATGTAACCGCTGTAACGTACAGGTAATATCTCGTCTTGTAATGAAATGCCCCAAGACGGTATACTAGAATGTGAAATTTTTTATTTATAGGGCATAGATTTCATGGGACCATTTCCTAGTTCTTTTGGCAATAAATATATATTGGTGGATATTGATTATATCTCTATATGGGTCGAGGCACAAGCTTTGCCTCGTAATGATGTAAGGGTAGTATTAAAATTTTTAAAAAAGATTTTCTATAGGTTTGGCATCTCCAAGGCCATGATCAGTGATAGGGGTGCACACTTTTGTAATGCTTAGTTAGAACGAGTTTTAAAAAAGATTGGAATCATGCATAAATTTTCCACCCCTTATCACCCTCAAACTAGTAGTTAAGTAGAGAATGCCAATAGAGAGTTGAAGAGAATCCTTGACAAAATTATAGAACGATGTAGGAAGGGTTGGTCCATTAAACTGGATGATGCTATGTGGGCATACAAGACTGCGTTTAAAACAGTCCTAGGGACTACTCCTTATAGATTAGTCTATGAAAAATCTTGTCATCTACCTATTGAAATTAAGCACAAAGCTTTTTGGGCAATTAAACAAGTTAATCTTGATCTAGCTAGTCTAGGTATGAAGAGAAAATTATAGGTTAATGAATTGGATAAATAGAGGTAGCATGCGTATGAGAACGCCCGTTTAACCAAGGAGCGCATGAAGTGGTGGCATGATGCTAAGATTAAGCCAAGGAGAGAGATTCAAGCCAGAGATCATTTCAAGCCGGAGATCAAGTGCTTTTATTTAACTCAAGACTTCAACTTTTTCCATTGGTCAGGCCCATTTGTTGTTAAGCAAATATTTCCATATGGGACAGTTGAATTAACTCATCCTAAAAAGGAGAATTATAAAGTTAATGGTCATAGGTTAAAACCATATTTTGGAGGGGAGTTTGATTTAGGAAAAGAAGTGTTATAACTTCTTGATTCAATATGAGTTAGTACGGATTTGTCTAGCTAACAAGATGTTAAAGCAGTACTAGATAGGAGGCAACCTACTATTTTCTTTTTAATTTATTTTACTATTGTTTTCATTCTTGTTTAATCATGCTTCTATTATTATTATTTTCTCTTTCTTTTGTTTTAGGACTAAGGATTTAAGCCCGTTGGGTTTTAGTTTAGGCTCTCATGGGTTTGAACCATTTTAATTTAATTAAGGCCCGTCAAGTTTAAAGTCTTAGTTAATTAGGATTAACTTAGTTGTTGTATTAGAGTTGCCTTTCTTTTCCTTTTTTTAAGGAATACGAGTTTAGTTTTACTAGAATCCTAATATTATTCTAATAAGCACTATCAACCCAATTAAGATTACAATTCTTAGGAGTTGCTCTATAAATAGGATCTCTTATATCCTCCCTACACTATTTTCATTCTTCCTCTCTCCATTAGCCATGAGCACTCAAAAAAATCAAGTTCACGATGTTTCTTCTTCACCTCCACCATCACCATCTAAATCTAGGCATAGATCATAATCATCCACACTGCAACCAAGTAAGATTGTGAAGCAGAATTTTCCATTATCTCATTCATCATCTCCTAGAAGATGGGTACCATTCTATAGGTAAAGGAGGCCATGTGATCCAAGACCCAAGGAGTTTACTGCCATATTAGCTTATCAAAGAGCATACCCCAAAATCGATAAGCCAGTTTACACCTTGGAGGAAATAGTGGAGAATGAGCACCATGAGAGAGCTTTCCAAGAAAGACATCTTTATGAAGATTATGCCACGGATGAGGATGCAAATTCTAATGCAAGTATAGAGAGTAATCCTAGCGAAACCTAATGATTGGGAAGGAAGAGTAACACCCAAGAGGGGACGAGAATGTCCAAAGAAAGTTCAGCAACGCCCTAAGGTTAAGAGAGGGAGAGGGTGAGCAAAGAAGCCATTGGAATAATTTTTTTATCTTTTAGTACTAGTACTAAACTTGTTTTGCTAGTTAATTGATTGGTCTTAGTTTTTGTTTGGGTTTGGAGACGAATTATCTTAATTTTGGCTAGTTCTTTATGTTTTTCATTAATTCAATTCAATTTCTTTCAAATTTCAATTGAGTCTTACGCATATTTGTATGATTTTTTTTTTATTTACTAACCTTACCATTAAGTAAATAAAGAATAAGGGAGTGGATTTCATAATTCCAAGCAAAGGCAGAATGAAGGATTAACCTGAAATTCTATGCCATACGGGGAGCCAAACAGGGAGCCACACGGCTGTGTGCCCTTCCCATGTGGAATAGAGGAAACTGGCCGAGAGGATTCGCATACCACACAGGTAGGTGACACACCCGTGTCTCCTCCCATGTGGACTCGCCATTATCACCCATAGTTAACACATATTACATGGAGAGGTCAAACACCCATGTGCCCCTCCCATATAAGATCACCCAAAGCTCCCAAAGCCTCATCCATATCATACGAGGAGCTGAGACGCTTGTGTGCGGCTCCCATAGAATCGAAAATCACATGCTATTTAAACCATCTCATAATTCCTTTCTCCCATTCTTCACAAAATCCTAGCCGCCCATCTTTTTTCTCTTCTCTCTCTAATACCTCATAACTTCTTCTCACCTCTTCTCACTTCATTGTCTACATAAATTAGTTCCCTTTCTTTCCACATTATTTTTCTCTCTTCTCGATTGCTTTCATTCTTCTTCTTTCTGTTTTTCTTTCTCTTATCAATGGCACCAAAGAAGAATGTCTCTAAGAAGCAAAATCACACCTAAATCCCAACCAAATGTCCTAAGAATAGGAGTTCTTTATCATAAATCCCTCCTCCGGCTTCCCAATTGGTTTCTTTTGACAGAAAACCACCCATCTATGCAATTCACAAATAACGTCTCCCGAGCAAGGTTTGACAATCTAGTCAACAAAAGATTTTGCGCAACCCGTCACTTTGATTGGGATTTCATGAGGTCTATTCGGTTTGAGGAGGAACTCAGAGGATGGGTCAACCAATCGGCGTGGACAAAGTTCTTCAAGATTTCGGAACCAGCATTTAAAGAGATCATTCTCGAATTTTTGTGCATGCTTCGCTTTAAATTTAGGCCTGAAGATTGATCGTACGAGTAAGACAATTAAATTCAGATTGGGTAGGAAATATTTTGATATTCGGTGAATAAATTCACGATTGCAATAGGCATCTACACAGAGTAAGAAATGGCGTCCAAAGAGTATAAGCACGCGCCTTTCAAATTCTTCGGCAAACGCATTCTGAAAGAGATTTGGACAAAATTAGTGTCGAATGCACCTAGGTGTGTGACCTCTAAATCTAAGGCTTCCGCTTTCGATTCCTTTCCCCTACATTTTATGCACTTTTTATTGACTATAACAATTACAAGTAGAGGGGAGAGTGGGGTTCATTGCACTTAATAAGACTTGTTTTACATGATGTGTTTAGAGGAAGGTATTTGGTGTAACATGGCTTTGTGTTTGTTAGTGTATTTGCTAGAGCAAGCCAAGAAATTATACAAAGGGTGCTTCTATGGTGGAATGTACATCACTAGGTTAGCCAAGAATTTACGATTTTTGATGGATTCTCGACAATAACACTGGATAGATTGCTAAAGTTGATGGGTCTTGAAACCTTGCAGCGTATGGAGAAGGACAAATGCATTCTACCTAACATTCCTCAACCTCAGGATGATTTCAATTTTGACTTACCAATTGAGCCACCGGCATTCACTATCAATCCTTCGGATGCATCAACCACTTCCCAAGTCGATAGGCCATCGTCCTTTTCTTTCCGTCCCTGGCCTTTTGGCGATGAGCCTTATAAAGATTGGATGGCCTACAACTTTATGCGAACGGATGAGGATTGGAAGCCGACAGAATATCAGCAGCAAATGTGCAGATTAGAAATGCAATTGCATGGACTTCAATACCAAGACAATAAGTTGCTCAATAATCAGGTCTAAATGCTGGGGATGCTTTAGAATCAATAGGAGATGATGCATCGTCAATTAATGAACATGGACTAGCTCCAAAACTCAATGGTGCACTACGACTAGTCGCAAGGATATGCTCTGCCACGACCTCTACCGAGTTTTTATCAGCCACATACTATATGACAGAGCAGTTCATGATATTGATTCCAACAATAGTGAGAAGGATGACGGTGATGATGATGATGATGATGGCATGGCAAGCTGAATGCCAAATTCAATTTTCTTTATTACATGTTTTGAACAATTTACTTGCTTTTTTTTTGTTTTATTTTTGGTTTTGGTTTTGATGGTGTTTTGCATTAGAACAATTTTAATTTCAACACAATCTCAATTACTTATTCAAGGTCTCTTGTTTCATTTAATTTCGAAATAATGTTGATTTCCAGCTCTAATGTGTTATTATGTTCTCCTATCATCCTTTTGTTTATCACGGTGTTTAGCACGTGTTGGTAGAATAGGTACCTCGAAGTTTTGGACTCGATATTTTGGAATATATTTCAAACTAGGGAAGCAATTCATTTTCCATTGTTTCTTTCAGTTTATAGACTAATTGAGGACAACGTGTCCAATAAGTATAGGGGAAGGGTTTTTGTTGTCTTTTGCTTATTTGTGATTGATTTCCTATAGGCTTATTGAATTTAATTCATTACTTAGTATAATCTTTTTTCTCTCGAATTTATAGGTTTAAAAGAATGAATGTGGTTAGTTATTTATTGAATTGTGATTTAGTTGATTTGGCTTTGAATTGTGAATTGAGCTTGGTATCTATGCTAGGGTTTTTTGATTTCTAGTGTCGCATTATTTTTATATCTTGAAACTTTTTATGTTTATGAGCATTAAGTTTTCAATTTTTTTTTTAATTGTGTCGAGTAGACATATCTAAAACCCCTTTGTACTCTCTTATTCTTTTGAGATGTGGAAAAAAAACGATCCTAAGAATATTTGACTATATTCTGCTATTCTCAAAAGGGTTCATAATGAAAAAGTTAAGTTAAAGAAAACCCAATAATATGAGTAGTTATTGGATTTGTGACTCTAGTTGAGTAACTGGGGGTTGGCATCACCAATGTCTACACTTGCGTCAAAAGGCTAGAATGACAATTTCAAATATGTGTGGATCTCTAAAGAAAAAGAGACATAAGTAATCGTGTTTCATGAGAATTTGTTTTGTGCTTAGGGGGAAAATCTCTATCTCTATTTTCTTTGAACTTTTAGGTTAATTGGAAGAAATGTTCATTTTCCTAACTTTAGATTTCAAGGTTTTAATTTTTATTGCTTCCTATTATAAGATTGCCCTAGATGTTGATATTTTGTTTAAGGATCGATTATTGGCTAAACGATTCTAGGTTGTTGCGATATGGATGATTAGCCCTGATACTATTTGATATCTATTTGTTAAAGAGGGAGTTTGTCATTTCTTTGTTTTTTATTTTATTCAATTTTCTTGAGGACAAGCAATTGCTCAAGTGGGGGGGGGGGAGATTTGATAAGTGTCAGAAGCACTTACTTTTAAAGCTTGTTTTACCTCGATTTCACCTTAAATTAAGTTTAATTTGTTTTTCAGAGTTTGTTTTTAGCTTCCTTAAAGGTATTGGCAAGCTTGTATGATAAGAGGAAGTTTTAGCTTCAAAGTACAAGAGAAATCAGCCAAGGAGAACCTATCATCAAGGACAAGACTTTCACAGGGGCATGACATGGGAAGAATCTTCCCATGTGACCTTCTCGTGTGAAGTATGAAAAAGGCTAGAATAATGGCTTGCAAGTATGAGAGGCACACATCCATATGGCTTTCCCGTGTGAGTTGGAAAAAATGGCAGATTATGTAGGCATGACACAGGAAGAAGACACGCCCGTGTGGTATTCTTGTGTGGATAGAGGATATTTTCAAGAGCGAATTTTGGTCAAGGACACCACACGGCTTTGTGATACTCGTGTGGCCCCCTTGTGGTTCTTAAAAGTACACTATTTAAGAAAATCTTTAGTTTTCTTTAGAGGAGTTTCGTCATTATTTTATTTCTAGAGAGAGAAACACTTAGAGAACTTAATATACTTTCATTGCTTAGGGTTTTATTGGTTGTTTTGAAGAAAGAACATCATTTCCGCTTTTGTTTTCCAAGATTGAAGATTGAAGATTGAAGATTTTCATCTCTACTCATCCATGAATAGTTGAAATCTTCTTTCCCTAATCTCTATTTCTTTATTGCAATGTGTAAGAACTAATCTTCTTACTATTTCGATTTTGATGAACCCCAATTTATTTTATATGGATAGATTCAAAGTTAATGTAATTAATCTTTTTCATGAGTTGTGTTATCCCTTTGATTGATTAATTATCTATTTCAATTGATAAGTCGATGTATTGATTGTGATTTATTTCCATAAACTGATTAGAGATAACTTTTTATAAATTGATCACATCTTAGGGATTGAGGATTGATTGAGATACTAGAGATTTATCTACAAGATCCTTTGGTTCAATAGTTCCTTAATCTTAACGCATGACCTAAATGAGTGGGTTTGAGAAGAGATTCATTTTTCTCCTCTTAGGAATTAGGGGTTTAATCACTTCAGAAAGGTTTTAACCTAACTTTGTGGAATGCCAACTCAATTCTTGATTTGAATTAATTGCTATTTGTTTCATGAAATACTTAACTTGGGATTCACTACATAAATAGGCTTTATCCTTGATCAATTTACCAATCGTTTTAATCTTTGTTTCCATGATTGTTTTACTTTTAAATATAATTACAGCCAAACAACATTTTGATTGCTAAAATTAATATATGATTGAAGGTAGTATTCACAATTAGGTCCCCAATGGAATGATACTCTTACTTATCATTATATTACTTGATACGATCGGTGCACTTTGCCGTATGTGGATAACGCCCATCAATGATTTACAAGACAACTCAGATTCAGAATTTATTTGAGAATATATTAATGAGAAGCAATGCTTGTCTATTATTTTAGCTTAGGAAGAGATCTATTGGAAAGAAAGGTCTAAGAAATTTTAGCTAGTTTAAGGTGACTCGAATACACTCGTTTTCATGCTACATGTATTGTAAGAAAGTGTGTTAATATGATTGTTAAACTTTAAGATGAATCAGGTACACTAGTTGAGGATAAGGAAGGATTTATTCTCAACATCCACTACTACGTTTTTGAATTTCGTTAATTATGTGGTTAACGTTGTTGATGATGCTGATAATACTTTACTCACAACTCCTTTTTCTTTAAATGAATTTTCTAAAGCAATTATGCAAATGCATCTTGAGATATTTCCAAGATCGAAAGGATTAAATCCAGCATTGTATCAACATTTTAGGTTGATATAGAAGATGGTGTTTTTCGAACTTGTCTTATTAGCTTAATTGTAAGGAGTTTCCTCTGTCCTTAATGTGAGTATCCTGGTAATATGAAAGATCTATGACCTATAGCTCTCTGTAATGTTCTTTATAAAATAATTGCATAGGTGATTGCAAATAGGCTCAAGATTATTCTTTCTAAGATTATTTTTGCTTCTCAATCAACCCTTTCCCAATTTAGTCTACAATGGACAATGTTATGATTGCTTTTGAGATGCTTCACTACATGAAAAGGAAAAGCAACAACAAAAGGGGTGAGGTGGCTTTAAACCTTGATGTTAGCAAAGCATATGACAACATGGATTGGAATTTTTTTATAGAATATGATGATGAAACTAGGTTTTTCTTAATTATGGATAGATTGGATTGTGTATTAGTTTCTTATTCTGTTTTGGTTAATGATGACCTTGTTAGTCCTATTTCTTTGAGTAGGGCCTTCAATTAGGAGATCTAATTTCTCATTATTTTTTTACTTTATATGTAAAGGATTGTCAGCTTCGATCAAGAGAACACAGAGCAATGGCATTATTGTTAACACTCAGTTTTCGCTCCCCAATTATTGGCCTTATGATGATCACCATAGACATTGTTCTAGCTTTGAGAATAAAGATAATATGGTTCTCAGAATGTTGGGATGGACCTAGACTTGTTGGACCTCGAAGATACCCTTTCCAAAATTGTGGCCAAGTCCAAACAAGGAAGAAGGAAGGTTCAACAGCCTTAAGACATATGTACTAGGGTAAGTTCATATGTAATGACTTTAAGTCCATATGCACTTAAGGACCCTAAAGAAGTATGTATTTAGGGTAACTCCATATGTCCTAACCCTAAGTCCATATGCACTTATGTACTTAGGGTAAGTCCATATGTCCTAACCCTACGTCCATACGCACTTAAAGACCCTAAAGACATATGTACATAGGTAAGTCATACATATTAACTCCAAGTCCAAACGTACTTAAGGCATTTGGGCAAAGGCACCAAGCCCACCATAGCCTAAAGCTGTTTTGAGCCTATAGCCATTTGTACTTACTAAATACATAAGTACTAAATCAAATAAACAGTGTAAAGCTATATGTACTTACTAAGTACAAATGTATTAAAGCAAATGAATAGTGCTAATCTATAGATGCTTATGCTTAAAGGCATATGTACTTGCTAATATATCCATCCTTAGGGAAATGAATAATGCCTACACATGCATATGAAGTGAAGTAATGATGATTCATGGCGGTGGCCAACTTATGCACACCAATAGCCAACTTGTCTGACGTCTCTGAAGAGCAGAAAGAAAGGACAAATAAGAAAGGAGTATCAGCCTTTGATTAATAGGAGTTGACATTTTAGGTGTGGACAATTGAGGAAAGAGAACGAGTTTTGGTGATATAAGAAAAAAAGATAATAGAGAGGAGACATCTTCTTTCTCAGCAAGAGAGACATAAAAGAAGGTAGAAAAACACACACAAAAAGAAGGAAAAAAAACATAAAATACAAAGGGAAAAAATAAAGAGAAAATTATGAAAGCACGAAAAAATAGGGAACAAAGATTACAAGGACAGGAGCTCTCTAGAGTTGGATAAGGACTCCCTAGTACCAGTAAAGACACAGTAGAGATACTAACAAGGGTGACAAGACTGTAAAGATGGATAACATTGACTCAAAAAAGGGAGACAAGAGGAAGACGAAAGGAAAGGGAATAAATGCGGCATCGAGATCGTCCCGATGCTTGAACCCTCAGAACAACAAATGTCTGACTCTAAGTGAGCGGATACTTCACTAGGTAAAATCAGAGGGCTGACTTTGAAGCTCTTATATTTATCACACATTACAAATACTGAATACAACCCATGTAACCTGCGAGTATCCGTTAGTAATGACTACATGCCACTGATCTGAAATATACGATTGCTATAACATCTGTTCTTAATACATTTACTACAAACATGTTTTAGGGGAGCTAAGCATGATACCCATGATAGTAAGGTTTCTAAAAAATGATTAAACACTTTTTCCTTAAGCACACACATATTTATGATAAAAATACGGAGATTTCCCACATATTAAGGCTAAGGACGGACGTACTTAGTCATCTTCTTCTCAATGTTAAGTTTATTTATGAGCTTTTAAACATGTTCTATGGCCTTATTAGAGATTGCACAACTCTACATGTTGAGTCTTCTAAGTTAACATCTATAAGGCTAATGGAATTTATAAATTCAAGTGGAGGCTAGATCAATGTCATAATTATAAATGGCATAAACATGCATACATGTACATACAATGTTGATTGCACAAATTTTCCTAATTATTAGGATACACTCTTCCATCACCTCTCTTTACTATCTCTTGCATAAACGAAACTTTCATTAAAGATTAATCTTTTGAGATTAGTGCAATTGATAAATGGCCCAAGGAATGAACCCCTTGAAGATAAAATATTTTCTTACAGGTACATCAACAGGTCAAAGCTAGTATTCTCGAAGCATTACGGTAAGATATGCAAATGACTGTAATCACCCAAGTGAGACTCAAAACTCATCCTTTGCAGAAACCCATTCAAGGGTTAAAGGCTCCTTTTTGGCAAACACGCATTCAAGGGTCAAAGGCTCCTTTTCGGTAGACACCCATTCAAGTGTGAGAGGCTCCTTTGCACCAAACACCCTTTCAAGGGTTAAAGGCTACCTTATGCTAGACACCCTTTCAAGGGTTAAAGGCTACCTTATGCTAGACACCCTTTCAAGGGTTAAAGGCTCCCTTTCACCCGACACCCTTTCAAGGGTTAAGGGCTCCCTTGCCAAACACCCTATCAAGGGTTAACAACTCCCTTTCACCAGACACCTTATCAAGGATTAAATGCTCCATTTTATCGAACATCCTTTCGAGGGTTAAGGCTCCTTTTCATCAGACACCCTTTCCAAGGTTAAAGGCTCCCTTTCGCTAGACACCCTTTCAAGGGTTAAGGGCTGCCTTTTGCCAGATAGCCTTTCAAGGGTTAAGGGCTCCCTTTTGCCAGATAGCCTTTCAAGGGTTAAGGGCTGCCTTTTGCCAGACACCCTTTCAAAGATTAAGGGCTGCCTTTTGCCAGAAACCCTTTCAAGGATTAAAGGCTCCCTTTTGCCAGACACCATTTCAAGGGTTAAAGACAGCCTTTCGCTAGAAACACTTTTAAAGGTTAAAGGCTGCCTTTTCTAGACACCCTTTTAAGGTAAACGACTCCCTTTTGCTAGACATCCTTTCAGGGGTTAATAGCTCGCTATCGCCAGATACCCTTTAAAGAGTTAAAGGCTTGCTTTCCCCATACACCCTTTCAAAGGTTAATGACTCCCTTTCGAGAGACACCTTATTAAGGGCTAAAGGCTCCCTTTCGCTAAGCAGCCTTTTAAAGGTTAAAGACTCCCTTTCTTTAGACACCCTTTCAAGGGTTAACAGATCACTATTGGCAGACACCTTTTTAAGGGTTAAAGGCTCACTTTCATTAGATACCCTTTTAAGGGTTAATGTCTCCTTTTTGCCAAACACCCTTTTAAGGGTTACGGATTAACATATCATCGCCTTACACCTTATTTAGGATTATGGCTCATATCCCATCACTTAAAAATTCTCTTTAGGGTTAACGACTCATTTTCCATCGCTTTAAACCCTCTATGGGGTTAATAGCTCACATTTCATCACCAAAAACCCTCTTTAGGGTTAACAACTCACATTTGATTGCCTTACATGCTCTTTAGTGTTAACGGCTCACATCTCATCGCCTAAAAACCTCTTTATGGTCACAACTCATATCTCATAGCCTAAAAATTCTCTTTAGGCTTAACAGCTCACATCTCATCACCTTAAACCCTCTTTAGGGTTAACAACTCACATCTTATCACCTAAAACCCTTTTTAGTGTTAACGACTCACATCTCACCCCCTAAAAACCCTCTTTAATGTTAATGGCACACATTCTCAGCCTATCATCCTCTTTAAGATTAACAACATCATAGCTAGAAACCCACACACATCACATCACTTTAACATACCGTACTCAATGCCTCCCTGCAAGGATATCAGTGTGCAATCAGCTCCTTTTTAGAAGTAACAGCCTACGACCGCCAACCTCATACATATAAGCATGTACTCTCTGAATGCTTTGTACAAATTCTACATAAAACCTTTTTGCATTAAGGGTAAAATAGGATTGGCTTAGTTAACATCTATAAGGCTAATGGAATTTATAAATTTAAGTGGAGGTTAGACTAATGTCTAAGCAGATTGGGTTGCTTAATACCTTCTCAATTTGTACCTAACTTTTGAACCCAAATCTCTAAGAAATGGGGGAAGGCTGTTGGGGTCTCTACAAGGAAGTGAGTTGATGCCTAAGTCCCAAATTATTTTCCTACGGTTATTTACACGGGCGGTGACTCCACAATCTCCTTTGAGATCTATCTGTGTGATAAAATTATGTATTCCCTAAAGCGAAAAGGGGAGGAAACAGTGAGACTCACGTCTCTCATGAAACCCCGATTACACTTCATCTGTCAGTTATATGGTTAAGATAATTGTCACGACCCCACCCGTGGGCCTGTGACCGGCACTAGGGAATGGGTAGGCGTAAGGCCACCGAAACCCGTAGTAAGCCTGACACTCACTGACTTAAACAAATCTCATCTCAAATTAATATTATTAAAGCCATAATTTATCTTAATAGTTACACTTTACAAAATTACTTCGGTCTACCAGAAAAACTAGGCGAGACCCGAAGCTCAGAAAATTTACAACTGATACATTTACTATTACTACTGCGGAGAATCTAAGATTTACCAATTTACATACCAAATCAAATACATCACCCGATGATGAAGGAGTCGGGTTACTGAATAAGAGTCGCGGGAGAACTAACAGTCACGAATCTGAAAAAAAAACATAAATGGAGACTGTCAGTCTCGAGAGTGAGTTAAAATCAAATAATCTAGAGACTATTGCTTCTTCTCAGAAAACATAGATTATTCAAATCAGTATATCAAACCATACTATAATCATACCCTACTATTTCCTTCATATAAAATATTAATCATTCGAATCAAAATGTCAACCATGCACGTAAATACAATCCATATTATAATCATACCACAATAAATTAATAAATGAATAAATAAAAATATATTTTTATTTTTACGGGACGAGTGGCTCGGTAGAACCCTAAACCCCAAAATCTAGTAGCCATTCGGCTCTCTTAATCCAATAAGACTGGCGCCCCGAGAGCAATGCTCGACCAGGGACCTTACCTCCAGTCTGGTCACTTAAGTATCCAAATAAGAAATCTAGTAGCCATTCGGCTCTCTTAATCCAATAAGACTGGCGCCCCGAGAGCAATGCTCGACCAGGGACCTTACCTCCGACAATCAACTGAACTCAGCCCAGAGAGCAATGCTCGATCAGGGCAAACAAATCCATAATAACCTGATGTCCATAATCATTACCGGTGCGCACGCGGTCCTGATGTAACCCATCAGGCGGCATGTTCTACAAGCCACATTTCCTAATTCGCAATCATCATATATAATAAATATCATTATCTGATGAACTCAACCAACACATATCGAAATAAAGATTAAAGATTTAAGGTAAAACAACGTGCAATTTGTGAGGGAAAAAATAATAACGTTTATCTTATTATAACATACTAATAATAATATTTATATTATTTCAAATATTAATAATCAAGTGAAATAATTTATTTTGCGATACTAATAATCATATTAAGCACAAATTCTAAATAGCATATTAAAATCGGACTAGCAATAGCGCGAAAGATTAAATGACTTTAACTCGCGGGATTGGGGCGACCTCCTAGCTCGCTCCGGTGCCTCGGTTGGAGCGAGCGAACAGACAGATCATCTAATCACGGAAAACAATTTATCAATACCGAGACAATCGATCATTAATCCTAGGTCTAGACTCCTAGGGTATTTTAAGAATCTCGACTCGGGAGAATTCTACCGAAAATTCAGTGAACCTCCCCTACAACACGAACATTACCCCCCGTAAAAACGGGTCCAGGACCTGCCAGAAGAACACTTCAAATATCCAACAATTTAAACAATGGGAGTCGGGTCCCAAACTTCACTATTTCCCGACTCCGCCACACAGCACAAAACACAAGGCAAGCAAACTGACAAACAATTATTTATGACTCACAAATATCATCAAATACTCAATATAAACCATTAGACAAAAATTTAAAATCAAAGGATTTCTAAAATTAACGAGCCAAAGAAATATTACGGGGCGCTCGATCGCCGGCCGACTCGCCTCCACGGGAGTCCGATCGACGATCCGAACACACCATCGGACTCACAACGGCAGCGATGGCGATCCCCGCTTTCGATTTTTCGATCCGACACTGATCATCCGGTGAGATTTACGGACGATCTTGACGCCGATCGCAAGCGAAGCGATCGCCACGAAACCGATGCCATCACGAAGCTTGAGCCGAGGAGAGTCGGGATACGTCCTCCGATCGTCCATCCTCCACGGATCTCACTGGAAAAACCCAAAAACGCCGGCCGCCACCATTTTCTCTCTCCACCGGATCTTCCTCCTTGGCCACCACAGGCGTCGCCGCTAAAAGAAAGCTCTCGTAGGAGCCGATCGCCACCGGACTCGGCCGCAACAACGCAAACGCCTGGAAGCCGCGCCTTGGCTCTTCGCTCCCCGCCGCCGCTATTGCCGCCATGCCTTCGCCAGACGCCGCCTCCGTCGGCCGGAGCTCGCGCCCGTGGTCGCCACCGACGTCTGCGGCATCCCTCTCTCTCTTCCCGTGGCCGCACTCTCTCTCTCCCGATCTACTTTCTCTCTCCCTGATTTTCTTTCCTTTCAATATCGACATTAGGCCCCCGAACTTTTCCTTATTACAACTTGGTCCCTCAACTTTTTTAATTACTTACAATTTCATCCCGTAGAATTCCAATTTGACCCCCAAACTTCTTTTTAGCCTTTCAATTAAGCCCCTAACTATTTAATTTGGGCCAAATCCGAATTATTGAAAATACACAATTACAAAAATACCCCTGACCGACATATTTAGTTACAAAAATACCAAGCTCACAAATTTTCATTAAAACCCCATAAAAATAACATTATACTTTCAATCCTTATTCCAAAATAAATTTCCAATTTAGTCCTAACACACAATTAAATTAAATAATCAATTTCCAACTTAAAATTTAATACTACTAATCAATTATAATACCAATTTTCCTAAAATTTTTTTATAAACATCCTTTACAATTCTACCATAATTTTCCAATATATAATTTTACTTATATAAATATGCATTTGGGAAAATTTTGAATAACCAAAATATAATCATTTCTCAAATAGTTTACTTGAATAATTTCTTAAAATTTTCAAACTAATTGGGTATAGAAAATAACTCATTTATTTATCTAACGTGAACATTCAAAATTTTTATTTAAATCATTCCAATTAAACCGAATAAAAATAAAGCTAAAATTAACTTAAATAAAAACTCACTATTAAATATATAACCCTTGTGCACATATTAGAGTGTAAAGGACTTGTCGTGTTAAGTAGCAAAGGCACCCAACCTAGCTATTTCAAAAGGGATAAGTTCTCCCTAGTATAAAAAGGACCTCCTCGCTAAGGGAAACTGACCTTTATTTAGCTACCAAAGCTCATATAAATGAATTAAAATCTTTCCCTCGGAAAACCTAAAACTACTTGCTTGTGTTTGGGAATAAATATGAATGAACCATATAGTGGTCTCTTAACCATACCCTGAAATCCCTCTAAATGTGAGACTACACTCGCGACTTGAAAATAGGTTCCTTGTGTAGTAGATCAATGGGAATTCAAGGTAAAGGTATAGGGTTAACGATAAAGCTCCTCTGGTTTATTTCGCTCTTGTTTGAGCCCTCAAAATTTGAGAATAAATCTGTAACTATAGGGGTTTTCTCATAAATTCCACTAGTTCTGTCAATTTATACCTAGATTTTATGGTTAGGATGCGAGTGCTACATCGAGTTTTAATTACTCCCTATTGGCAGTAAAACAAGACCCAAACTCCTAAGAAAGAACTGACTTTACTATGAATTCGTGTGTGGGAATAATAAGGTTGGAAGGTTATGTTCTCTTTGCTTATACTTGTTTTCTTACAGCTTATTTGCAAAATCATGCATCTCATGCATAATATAACATACATGTATCATGCTACTCCTCACCAACTACAATTGCTTAGGTTAGATTAGGAGGCCGATTGCAAAGAAGCTTTGAAATGACCATGATAGGATCATCAAGCTCTCATGATGACGAACATATCGAGGAAGAACTTCAGCCCTCAAAGCTCGAGTATCATAACTAAGTTCCTTGAAAGATCAAATGGCTTCCCTCATAAACACGATCCTCTAGTAGAATTAACACTATAAGCCATATGTGGGCGGTGGTTCCAGGTCACACCTAAGTGTCTTTAGTGGCTACGACACTGTAAGACTTTTCAACCTAATTGGGAATACGCTAACTAATCACAAAGACTAGTGCAGAGATGGGAGACGCTACCCAGGTAATTCTCCAAGACACTTTTTCTAATTGAGTGGTGTTTCTCGACTACACAAGGAAGCTTCGCCACATTTATAGATGAATTCGGAAGCTAACTTCCTTATTTGTGTATCTTTATCTTTAATTTTATTATTTAATAGGCTATTCCCTATAAGTGCAATAATTATATTCCTACACATCAAGCAATACAACATGCGAGGTCTACATAAGTCTAGCTTTTTTATTAAGCCCAATCCAAATTTAGTTAACCTAATTTACTAATTAGTTATGTACAAAGTCTTCTTAGTCTAGCCCAATATACAAGTTATGATTTAGTTCCAAGCCTTTAAGCTTATATGGACTACTTTTTATGCAAGGGCCGAATTAAATGTAACTATTACAATCCTCCTACAACTGAAAAAATGAAAAGAAAAACACCTAATGCTAAGTACAGTATATAAAATCACTGAAAATACATCAAAAACTCAAAAATCAGGCTAGAATTATGCACAACCGATTGGTCTAGGGCATAGAGCCAATCGGCTCTAGGGGCTTTGGATGGTTGTCTGTGATTTTTCTCAATTTTTCATGCCCATAAGCCTATTTTTACATGCATAGAGGATAAAAAACGATTAAAATATGTAAAATGCAATAAGAAACATTAAAAAAATAAAACTTACCAAGAAAACCTAAAAATATATAAACCCTACAAATCAAACCTAACAGTAACAAATATGGTATTTTAAGACCGTTTCTAATTTCAATCATACAACCCTAGAAATCTAATTCAAGTAAATCCAAATTAATTATATCTCCTTAATCATTAAACTAATTAGATTCAAAACTCTAATAAAAGCATAATATCAAATTTAAAACCGTACATGTTCCTATTATCTACAGTATATTAAATAGAAAGAAATCATAACCTAATCATGTTTATTCATTCAAAGAATCAACCTAATCATGTTTCTAGATTCATAAATAAACATAAGAAAAACCAATAGAGAAAAGGATGTTGGTAATGTAGATGCAGGGGAACCCTCAGGTTGTCACCATAGGTTGCTGCTCTGCGAGTCTCAAGAGATGAGGAAGCAGTTGAATCAAAGATTAACTGACAATCCAGTTCGGCTTGAGATCTAAAAGAAAACTTGTAGCATTCTAAATGAGTTTCCTAATTTAGGGTTCTTTCTTAGTGGCTTTCCAAAAACTAAATCTCTATATATAACTAATAAACATCGATCAATTTTACAGTATAACTTAAAGAGTGCACCTAAAAGAATGTTGCTAACCCTAAGCCTAAGGTGTCATGTTCTATTTATAGTAGTAAGGCTAGGAAACCCTAGAGAAATAGATAAACATTCAATTATTTAAAATAAAATCTATCGATTATCCTTTCCTTTTATCATATTAATATCCAATAAAATGAAATTAAATCTTTTAAATCCTAATAATTATCATAGATCACTTCTAGAAACTTATTTTTATACTTTTGGGCATTTAAATGTCAAAAATGCGCATAAAACGGTGTTGAATCGCGAAAAATAACCAATCGGCATTGTGTAGAGGTGATCGGCTCTATGCTAAGTCGATCAGCTCTGTGTACGGCTATATGTAGAGCCAATTGGTTCTAAAGGCTGAAAAGTTTAGGAAATATATGGCAATTTGGTCCCTGAACTTGTTGAAACAACAGTTTTACCCTTCAAAGTTAATTTTTTCCTACAATTAAATCCAAATTGATTCTAGAAAAGTGATATAAATTTAATTATTCTTAGTCCTAAACTTTAATTCACTCGTCCTCGGTCTCCAGAAACTCAAGAAAGGCAATAACTTTCATCATAGAATTTTTTGTAATTCCCTCGATATCTAAATCCGGAAAATTAATGCTGACAATATTTACAGCCCTACTAGTGCCACCAACAGTTCAAATTGAGCATGCGGCACAACCGATAGCTAGTTTGGGGACTCAATTGAAGGGTAAGAGAAAGTGATTGAGGGAAATGTTTATGAATTCACAGACTTAAATGAGAATAACAGCCTCTAGTTGATATCAATCAAATGAAAGAGATGGAAAAATAAGTGCATACAATATTTATCAGTCAACATCATAGTCATAAATCCACACACATTACGTCACTTCAACATACCATACCTAACACATCATCAGCTCAACGCCTCCCTACAGTGGTAGCGGTTCACAATTAACTCCTTTTCGCAGGTAATAGCCTACAGCCGCTAGCCTCAGACATGTAAGTATGTACTAGATGAATGCTTTGTTCAAATTCTACATAAAACCATTTCGCATAAAAATTGCATTCCGCTGCAAACTATTTTACACAAAGTTTACAAAGAAGAAGGCAAACTGTTAACACTCAGTTTTTGCTCCTCGATTCTTGGCCTTGTGATGATCGTTACAAACACCGTTCTAGCGAGGGAATAAAAATATCATGGTTATGAGAATGTTGCTAGCATATGGTGAGCATCCCTAGAATCTAGATGAGTACATGTTGAAGGAAGCTAAGATAGAGTCTATTCTTACTGCAAAACCTATTATGGAATCTGAGATTATGTATAACCTAACCAAAAGGCTCGATAAGATGCAAGATATGTTGAACGATTGAGGTTTAGACTCAACCTATGATTTTGATGAACTGAGGTTGATTGGATAAGACAAGTTGCCTCCTAAATTTTATATGCTTGAAATGCATAAGTTCAATGGAACTAGAGACCTAAAGGTGCACTTGAAGTAGTATGCTATTATCAAGGTTACCACTCATTTGGCCAAGACTCAAATTATTAAGTTGTTTGTACTTTTATTTTAGGGGCTAATTGTGAACTGGTACCACGGGTTAGAAAAGCAAATTAAATCTTACTGAGAAAACCTTTACAATGCTTTTGTGAAGCAATATGACTATAATACTCATTTGGAAGTCTCTATAAGAGATTTGGAATTGATAAAGCAAAAGCTCAATGAGTCTTTTTTGATTTCTGGACTAGATGAAGAAATAAACCTGGGTTAATAAAGAACAAGCCTTCTAGAAAGGATCAAGTTCGAATAGTAATTCGAAATATTCTCCCATTTTGGGTGGAAAAGCTACAAATAATGAATTCTAAGACTTTACAGGCTTGTATGAAAATGGCTTAAAAGTAGAGAAAATAAAAAATGCTAGAGTTGGATGGAACATAGAAAACTATCAATTTGGAGAGGTTGAAGACTTACCATCTGAAGATGATGAAGCTTCATAAGATTCAACTGTTAATTTGTTTTAAGATGATGACATGATTTGGCTTCTATATCAATGATATAACTTTGGTTTTCCTTATTTCACTCATGTTTATCTTGATGGTATTTTGTAATATAATGATTATTACATGAGAATATTTGACATTAATTCTATTCAAATTGGTTTATTTTATTTGAGTACAAATGATAATCTAATGTACATTTCTATTGCACATAATATAACTCTTAAAGAGACAAAAGTGAAGGAATGAGGAAAATAAAAGAGAAAAGAAAGAGATGGTATTTGATACACAAGATTAAACTCAAGGTAGTAGCATTATTCACTATACTAGGGGCAAACTGGAAAGGTCAAGTTCATCCCTTATTACATTAATTACAACCTCTGAATATAGAATATATTAAAAATTGATTCCAAAAGGAAATTCAGTTCTAGCTGGAATCTCCAAATCAAGAATGAAAAGATAATTCCAAAAGATGCTTGAAAGAACTTCAAATCTCGGGGGCGGTAACTTCATAAGTCAATTTGGACATTTTCAAATACTATCTACAAGAAAAAGAATATAAAAAAGAGAGAAATAGAAAAACAAATCCTGTTGATTAGAGGACCTCTATAGGCTAATCGAGCAAAAGTTAAGGAAATAAAGTGAGGAAAAAATATTTGACTCAAAAATTTGAAAGTACTAGTTGATAATAGGAGTGGTATTGTGTGAAATAGAAAATATACTTGTCTGTACCGTGATTAAATGAACAAAATTTGATTAGATATTTTGTTAAGCTTGCACATAAATTTTTATTACTTATGCACTACCAAAAGAAAAAAGAAAAAATAAAATAAGAAGTAGAATATATGAGACCTAAATAGAAGCATATCATTTCCTTTAGCTCTCTTGTTCTTGTGTCTCTCGCAGAAAAAGTCCAAGAATTTGTAGCACTCAAGTCTGCATCAGTTGACATCATGAAGGCTAGAGCCTTTCAACTTTAATCTAAGAAATCTTATCTCAAGGGAAGTCTTAAGAATTAGTAGAATCATCTACAGGCTTGATAGAAGGGACTAAAAGTTCCTTTGTTCACGCTTCTCACACAATTAAAAAAGAAAGAAGAAAAAGAAAAAGAAAAGCATGCTAAGTTGAAAACCTAAAAAGGTGGCTTCGGCAAAAATTAATGCAAAGAAAAAGAAAGGAACAGAAAAAAAAGAGAGAAAAGCATGCTAAGTTGAAAACCTGAAATGCTGCTTAGGCAAAAATCAAGTCATAAGAAAAGAAAAGATTAGTTTGCTATCTATATGAGATTATGAAAAAGCACAACTGTCGTTGAACAGATATCAGTACAGCCCAAGATAGAACTATTCAGTCCTAGCATGCTTGAGTTATCTTTAAATCTATTTATAAGTGCTAAAAGCACTTACTATTGAGCTTTATTCTATATTGATTTTACCTTTACCTGAGTTTGATTTGTTTGTTCAAGCTTAGTTTTTCAGTTCTTTTAGACATTTTAAGGATAATACATGTCAATGAATATAACGGAATCGAAAAGCATGCGAATCGAGCAAAGAAAGAGCATGTTTATCCAAGTTTAGTCTAGCAAGGGGAGCACACCGCCATGTGCCTTCCCATGTACATAGACCAAAAGGTACCGAAGTTAGAAGACTCCACATGGGGAGCTTACACCCCTATGTGGCTTGGTCGTATGACTTGATATTCATTCAATATTTGCAAAAGTCAATTGATGCCACACCACCGTGTGGGTGCCCATGTGGTCCATGTGTTGAATGTTTAATTTTTTTCCCTATTTAATTTTTCTTATTTGCAATGTTTCAGAACTAATTTCTTTGCTATTTGGGTATTGATGAACCCTAATTAATTTTTACATGAATTGATTCATATTTTATGCAATTAGATCTTTTTATTAAGTTGTGTTATTCCTTTGATTGCTTTATTGTCTATTTTAATTAATAAGCCGACATATTGATTGGGTATTATTTATAAAAATTGATTAGAGATATCTATTTATGAATTGATCACTCCTAAGGATTGAGAATTGATTGGGGTACTAGAGATAGATCTATAAGATTCTTTAGTTTAATAATTC
This sequence comes from Ricinus communis, assembly GCF_019578655.1. Taxonomy (NCBI): domain Eukaryota; kingdom Viridiplantae; phylum Streptophyta; class Magnoliopsida; order Malpighiales; family Euphorbiaceae; genus Ricinus; species Ricinus communis. The sequence goes on along the minus strand of NC_063257.1, from coordinate 20,407,350 downwards.
CTTAATCTTAATGCATAAGCAAAGTGAGTAGGTTTGAGAGAGATTTCTTTCCATCCTCTAAGGAATTAGGGGTTTAATTGTAACACCCGGAATTTTTATATATTTAATAATGAGTTTTTATTTAAGTTAATTTTAGCTTCATTATTATTGGGTTTAATTTGAAATGATTTAATGAAAAATTTAATATTAATCAAATAAATGAGTTATTTTCTATACCCAATTAGTTTGAAATTTTAAGAAATTATTCAAGTAAATTATTTGAGAAATGATTATATTTTGGTTATTCAAAATTTTTCCAAATGCATATTTATATAAGTAAAATTATATATTGGAAAATTTTGGAAAAAATTATAAAGGATGTTTTTATAAAAGAATTTTGGGAGAATTGGTATTATAATTGATTAGTAGTATTAAATTTTGAGTTGGAAATTGATTATTTAATTTAATTGTGTATTTTCAATAATTCGGTTTTGGCCCAAATTAATTAGTTAAGGGCTTAATTGAAAGGCTAAAAAGAAGTTTGGGGGTTAAATTGGAATTATGCAGGATGAAATTGTAAGTAATTAAGAAAGTTGAGGGACCAAATTGCAATAAGGAAAAGTTCGGGGGCCTAATGTCGATATTGAAAGGAATGGAAGTCGGGGAGAGAGAAAGTAGAGAGAGAGAGAGAGAGAGTGCGGCGCCGGGAAGAGAGAGAGAGGGCGAGCTCCGGGCGCGAGCGACGTCTTGTTGAGTGGCCAGTGGCGGCCAGCTCAGCGTGAGGAATCGGCGTGTGGCGGCTTTGAAGGCCGTTCGGCCGTTTCAAGCCTTCCGGCCGATCTCGGTGGCGATCGGCTCCCCCTTGGAGAGAGCTTCCTTTTGGCCGGCTGTCGGTTTTGGTGGCCGGGAGGAGAGAGTTCTGGCGAAGTGGTGTCAGCCGTGTTTTCTGGTTTTTCCGGCGAGCTCCGGCGGAGGATGGACGATCGGAGGACGTATCCCGACTCTCCTCAGCTCAAGCTTCGAAATGGCACCGGTTTGGTGGCGATTGGGCTTTGTTTCCGAATCGACGGTCGAGATCGTCCGCAAATCTCTCCGGATGATCGGGTGTCAGATCGGAAAATCGAAAGCGGGGATCGTCATCAGAGCGTCGTTGTGAGTCCGATGGTGTGTTCGGATCGTCGATCGGACTCCGGCGGCAGGAGGCGAGTCGACCGAGCAATCGAGCGTCTCGGTAATTTTATTTGGCCCGTTAATTTTAGAAATTCTTGGTTTAATTGTGTCTATTGGGTTATATTGAGTATTTGATGATTTTGTGAGTCAAAAATAATTGTCTGTCAGTTTGCCTGCCTCGTATTTTGTGCTGTGTGGCGGAGTCGGGAAATAGTGAAGTTTGGGGACCCGACTCCCGTTGTTTAAATTGTTGGATATTTGAAGTGTTCTTCTGGCAGGTCTTGGACCCGTTTTTACGGGGGGTAATGTTCGTGTTGTAGGCAGTTCTGCCGGATTTTGATAGAATTCTCCGAGTCGAGATTCTTAGACAGTCGATCCTAGGAGTCTAGACCTAGGATTAATGATCGATTGTTTGAGCGTTTTGATAAATTGTTTTCCGTGATTAGATGATCATGCATTGGCTCGCTCCAACCGAGGCACCGGAGCAGAGCTAGGAGGTCGCCCAATCCTGTGAGTTAAAGTCATTTAATTATTGCACTATTGCTAAGTCTGATTTAATATGCTATTTTGAAAGTTTATGATCGAGCGATGCTCTCTGGGCGCCGGCTTATTTGGAATTCAAGTGTTCAGGCTGGAGGTAAGGACCCTGATCGAGCTTGCTCTCTGGGCGCCAGACCTGTTGGATTAAGAGAGCCGAAAGGCTATTAGAATTTGGGGTTAGGGTTCTACTGAGCCACTCGTCCCGTAAAAGTAAATATATATTTTTATTTATTTATTATGGTATGATTATAATGTGGATTGTATTTACGTGCATGGTTTGATATACTGATTTGAATAATCTATGTTTTCTAAGAAGAAGCAATAGTCTCTAGATTATTTGATTTTAACTCACTCTCGAGACTGACAGTCTCCATTTATGTTTTTTTCAGATTCGTGACTGTTAGTCCTCTCGCGACTCTTATTCAGTGAATCTTGACTCCTTCATCATCGGGTGATGTATTTGATTTGGTATGTAAATTGGTAAATCTTAGATCCTCCGCAGTAGTAATAGTAGATGTATCAGTTGTAAATTTTCTGAGCTTCGGGTCTCGCCTAGTTTTTCTGGCAGACCGAAGTATTTATGTAGAATGTAGCTGTTAAGATAAATTGTGGCTTTAATAATATTAATTTGAGATGAGATTTGTTTAAATCAGTGAGTGTCAGGCTTACTACGGGTTTCGCTGGCCTTAAGCCTACCCATTCCCTAGTGTCGGTCACGGGCCCACGGGTGGGGTCGTGACATTAATCACTTGAGAAATATTTTTACCTATTATGGAATGTCAATTCATCTCTTGGATTTGATTTAATTGCTATTTGTTTCATGGATCGTTTGACTTGTTAGGGGGATTCGACAATTGAATATATTCTTTCTTAATAAATCTCATTAATCACTTTTATTGTTGCTTTTAATTTAGTTTATTATTTATTTATAACAAATCAACATTTTGTTTTCTAAACAATAGTAAAAGGCTAAAAATAGTATTCATAATTAAGTTTCTAGCAGAATGATACTTGTACTTATTCACTTTATTACTTGATATGATCAGTGCATTTTTTCCAAATGCAGATAGAGCGCATCAAGTTTTTTATGCCATTGCCAAAGATTTTATATTGTGACATTATTAGTAATTCAATAGCTAGTGATTTAGCATTTTTATTTTTATTTGATTATCCTTTTTATGCTTATGGTTTGTGTTTTATACAAGTATTTTGATTTGTGCATGACACGAACTAGTTCCATGTGTCTATTTGCTTACGAACCTAAGTTAGAAAGGACTTTGAGCAAACATTGAAAAGAAGAAATATAATGAATCTTCGCCAAAAAGGGTATTACTGAAAATCCAAATCAGGGAGAAGGCCGATTAAGGATGGCAGCTCCACCTAGGGAGAGAACCATGCAAGAGTATGCATGTCCAACTCTAAATGGGGGCACCTCAAGTATTTTTAGACTACATATAGTGACAAACAACTTTGAGATTAAGCCCAATATTATTCAAATGGTGCAAAAAAGTTACATGTTTGATGGTTTGCCAAATGAGGATCCAAATATTCATTTCGATGATCTTCTTGAGATTTGTGATATCTTCAAGATTAATGGGGTATCAGATGATGCTATTAGGTTAAGGCTATTTCCATTCTCATTAAGGGATAAGCCGAAGAAGTGGTTGAAGTCCTTTCCAGTTGGAATATTTATAACTTGGAATCAATTGGCCGAGAAATTTTTAGAGAGATACTTTCCACCTTCTAAGATGGCCAAATTGAGGAATGATATAGCAGAGTCTCTTCAGTAGGAGAATGAAACTTTATATAATTAGTAGTCTACCACTTCATGGTTTGCCCTTATGGCTGAAACTCAAACATTCTTTAATGGACTGAATTACACAAGTAAATTCAGACCTGCTTCCTGTCATCGCCATGATTTTCATATCTCAAATATGCATTAATGACAACATCATCATCTCCTTTTCTTTTTTGAAACCATCAAGCTCCATACCCTATACCGGAACAATAGACAATTGAACTCTCAAAGTATCGATCTTCTACTAATTAGCATCAGGATGCTTTAAGGAATAAAGACGTTGTGGTACTGAGAATGTCAGTAGCCCATGGTGAGCACCTCTAGAATCTAGATGCCTACATTTGGAGGAAGCTAAGGAAGAGGTCTGCTCTTGTTGCAAAGTTGTTGTGGAATTTGAGATTGTTCATAATATGATCAAAAGGCTCAGAAGGATGCAAGATATGTTGAAAGATCGAGGTTTAGATTCAACCTATGATTTTGATGAATTGAGGTTGACTGGAGAAGACAAGTTGCCTCCTAAATTTTATATGCCTGAAATGCAGAAGTTTAATAAAACTAGAGATCAAAGGGTGCAATTGAAGCAGTATGCTATTATCATGGTTACCACTCATTTGGCCAAGACTCAAATTGTTAAGTTGTTTGTACTTTATAGGGGCTAACTATGAACATGTTCCATGGTTAGAAAAGCATATTAAGTCTTTTTAAGAAAAGCTTTATAATGCTTTTATGAAGCAATATGACTATAATACTTATTTGAAAGTCTCTATAAGAGATTTGGGATTGATAAAGCAAAAGCTCAATGAGTCTTTTTTCTAATTTCTTGACTAGATGGAGAAATAAAGCAGGTTTAATAAAAGAGCAAGCCTTCTAAAAAGGATCAAGTTCGATTGGTAATTTGAAATATTCTCCCATCTTAGTTGGAAAAGCTACAGATGAAGAATCTCAAGACCTTTACAGGTTTGTATGATGATGGCTTATAAGCAGAGGAAATTGAGAATGCTCGAGCTGGATGGAACATGGAAAACTATTAATCTAGAGAGATTAAAAACCTACCATCTGAAGATGGTGAAGCTTCATAAGATTCAATTGTTAATTTATTTTAAGATGATGACATGATTTTTCTTTTATAATCAATGATATAACTTTGCCTTTTCTTATCTTCCTCATGTTTATCTTGATGGTATTTAGTATTACAATGACTATTACGTGAGAATATTTGACATTAATTCTATTCAAATTAATTTATTTAATTTGGGCACAAATGATAATTTTCAGTACATTCACATAATATAACTCTTGAAGAGAGAAAAGTGAGAGAATGAGAAAAATAAGAGAAAAAAGAAGAAAAAAAGAGATGGTATTTGATACAATAGAATTCAAAGTAGCAGTATTATTCATTGTATTAGGGGCAAACTAAAAAGGTCAAGTTTATCCCTCATTACATTAATTAGAACCTTTGAATATAAAAGAGATGAAAGATTAATGCTCTAATCCCGAAACATGCAAGGCCCAAAAATTTAGATTGAGATGGAATTTCCATATCAAAGAATGAAAAGGTTATTCTTGAAGATACCTGAAAGGAGTTCGAATCTCAGGGGCAATAACTTCATAAGTCAATCTATACCTTTTTAGATACTCTCTATAAGGAAAAATAGAAAAATAGAAAAACAAATCCTACTGAATGGAAGACCTATATAGGTTAATCAAGCAAAAGTTAAGAAAATAAACTGAGGAAAAAATATTTGACTAGAAAATTCAAAAAGACTAGTTGATAACATGAGTGGTATTATGTGAAACAGAAAATATACCCATTTGTATCCTGATTAAATGAAAAAAATTTGATTAAATTTTTTTATTAAACTTGCACATGAATTTTCATTGCTTATGCACTACTAGAAGGAAAAATAAAATAAGAAGCGGAATCTATGAGATATGAATACAAGCAACATCATTTCCTTTAGCTCTCTTGTATAAATCCAAGAATTGATAGCACTCAAGTCTCCATCAGTTGACATCACAAAAGCTAGAGCCTTTTCGCTTTAATCTAAGAAATCTTATCTTAGGAAAAGTCTTAAGAATTAGTAGAATCATTTGCAAGCTTGACAGAAGGGACTGCAAGTACTTTAGTTCACACTTTTCACATAAACAAAAAAAGAAGAAAAAAGAAAAAGAAAAGCCTGCTAAGTTAAAAAACTGAAATAGTGGCTTACACAAAAATAATGCATAGACAAAAAAGGAAGAGAAAAAGAAAGAAAAAGAGAAAAGCATGCTAAGTTGAAAACTTGAAAATGCGGCTTAGGTAAAAACCAAGGCATAAGATAAGAAAATATTTAGTTGGTATGTTCATGAGATTTTAAAAAAGCACAACTGTCATTAAACAAGTATTAGTGTAGCTTGAACTAAAACTATGCAGTCCTTGCATGCTTGAGTTATCTCTACATCTATGCTTCCTATCATCACCATGATTTTCATATCTCTAATATGCATCAATGACAACATGATCATCTCATTTTCTTCCTTGAAATCATAAAGCTCAATGCCTTGTACCCAAACAGGGGACTATTGAACTCTTGAAGCGTCAATCTTCTACTGTGAGCATTAGAGTGCCTTAGTCCAAACCAAAGGATGATTTTTTTAGAAATGCATTACTTGCCATAGATAACATGTATATCACATACCTTCATTATTTTTGCTTGATGTGGTCTCTGTATGCTTATATATAAATCAATAAATTGTAACAGATAAATGGAAAGAAGCTCAAAAATAAAATAAAAATGCTCGATTTACACTCAAGTTTATTTCTTGAAGTAGAATATCACCAATTTACTTTCCAAAGCTAGATAGAAAACTTAATAATAGATTGGTTTTAGAAAATCCAAAAGGGAGGTCTTCAAATATAAGCATTACGAAATGAAGTTTCCACAACACATATCCTTTTACTATATCCTTAATAGTTATATAAAGTTCATTTGCAGAATTCAAATCAAGGGCAAACTATAAGCACTAGATTTTGGATTAGAAATCGAGAGATTTTCAAAAATCCAATGATGAAAATTCACTATATTTCTCAAATCTCACAGAGGTTTGAAAAGTCAAATAAGGTGTTGACTTGGTGTTGATTGACTCAGTAAAATTTTGGAATTTGGTCAGACCATTTTTAATAAGGCCAAAAACCTTTGAAAATCAGTTAAATCTTTTTAATTTGATCAAAATCTTGAAAGTTGTCAAACTTTTGGTCAAATCTTAGAAATATTTAAATGGGTAAATTAGAAATTATCTTTAATTGACTAGGGATGTCATCAAATTAATTTTAATGGTTTTTATTTAATATTATCAATATATATTACTTAAGATTGAGTTTTATTAATCTTTTAATTATTCTTAATTCTTTCTTCAATAATACCATCTCAAAACTCTAGAGTTTACTCCCTCTATAAATAGAAGGAGAAAGTCACTAAGCAAAGGAGAGCAACTAATGAGAAGACAAAAGAAATCACGTACGTAGCCTTTTATTATTGACTTAAAATCTAAACATTCTGAAAGACTTAAACCCTTTCTTTCAATTATATTTTCCTACTAAGATTCGTGGATATGCACTACAAGGTGAAAAGTTGAGTATGGACAACGATTTAGACCGCGCACCCAAGTGTCTCTAGCGACTATGACAATGCAAGACTTTTCCACCTAATAAGAACACGCTAACTAATTATAGAGACTAGCGCGGAGATGAAATCGCTACCCGAGTAATTCTCTAGGATACTTTTACTCATTTTTATGGCGTATTAGATTCCATAAGGAAGCTTCGCCATATATAGAGATGGATCCGGTAACCAGCTTCCTTATTTGTGTATCTTAGTCTTTAATTTTATTGTTTAACGAGTTATTCCCTATAAATATGACAGTTTATAGTTACAAGCATTCATTACAGCATTTAAAGTCCTCTTAAGTGTAGCCCATTTTATTAACCCCAACCCATGTTTGATTTGTTAGCCTATTTACTAATTAATTATGTACAAGGCTCATCTAGTCTGGCTTAATTACAAGTTATGCTTTGAATCCAGCTTTTAAGCCTAAATTGACTATTCTTATGGTTTTAAGTATCAATTTGCCCCTTGAACTTGCAAGTGAAGTCCAATTTACCCCAAATTAACTTTCTTAGTCAAATCACCCAGAACATTAGCAAAAATGGTCAGTTTACCGCCAATCAACCCTTAACCTCAAGCGTGTAATAGACACGAAATTGAATAATAAAAAATTATTTTTAAAAAATAAAATATCTATTAAGATAAAAAAATTCTAATGTAACATAAAAACTAAAACCAAAGAAGAAAAGCATTCCCTCTTTCTTCCATCTCTGCCTACAATAAATAGAGCCATCATCTTCACCAACAGCCATCATCGTCTTCATCGCCAGAAGCCGTCGCTTTCGCCAACAACCATCATCATCACTTCCGACAGCAGCCATCGATGCTTTCTCCAGCAACCATTATTGTCACCATCGTTGTCTCTATGGCGCCATCATCAACAACTCTAGTGATTTTGTTGATGTTGTTACTGTTGTAAGTATTGCATTAATATTATGTAGAAGAATTGAGATAAAAGAATGAGAAGGTGAAAACCTAGGTGACAGTAAAAGAGGTGAGTGATGAGGAGGAAATACTGTGGAATAGTGTAGAAGAAAAAATCCAATCAATTGAAAAATGATATTTACAAAGAGAAGAAGAATATTTGGGCTTCTCTTGGGAAATAATTTTCTTTCTTGTACTTTACCTTTTGATTTTAGCTAATAAGTCATAAAATTGCAGATTTTGGATGTTGTTGCAAATTTTGGATGTTGCTGTTATTGATTTGATTTTAGATGTTGTTGATTTGATTTGTTGCTGCTATTGATTTTGGTTTGGATTTTATTATTGTTATTATAGGGTTCAGGAAGAAAGGAGTATAGCGGTGAATGAAGAGCGGGCCGTGGATGAGGAGTAGGAGCTGACAGCGATGTTCTCCCTCCCTCTCTCTTTTCTTTTTCAAATTTTCTCTAATTTTATAATTTTTAAAGAAATTCTATAATTATTTTACATTGAAATAAATAAAAATATTTTGTAGAATGATTTTATGGCTTTACATAGTAATAATTTTCATTTTTTAAACAATCACCAAGAAATAATGAAAAAAGAAAAAAGAAAAAAGATTTAATATGCAGAAAAGGAAAAATTGAAATTATTATTATTTTATAATTTCTTAATATAGTTTCCATGCCTATAAATTTGGAGACAATTGACCAATTTATCAAATGTGTGGAGTAATTAAGCCAAAAAATTTAATTTTGGGGTGATTTGAACCTAGCTAACAAGTTTAAGGGGCAAATTGCTACTTAAATCATTTTTTTTATGCTGAGGCACAATTGAGTGATCTTAAATCTAATGTGGCTCAATTAATTCAATTAAAGCATGGCAAGGCCCGTTAGGTCTATATTAATTTTAAATTAGGTCCATTTATCATCCTTTAACTTAATTGACTACTTTTTCATGTTAAAGTCCAATTTTAACTTAAAGTCTATGTGTTTAATTTTAATTAGGCAATCACATTACAAAATGTTTGTCGTCCATCAAATAGAGAACAAAAATAAAGTGTAGGAAAATAAATCTAACTATTACAACCTTCCTATAACTAAAACCTTAAAGGAGAGAGCCTAAACTAAATTATAGTATATAAAAATCGCCAGAAATCCATTAAAATCTGAAAATTAAGGTAGAAAAGTGCAAAGCCAATCGGCTGAGGGCATAGATCGGCTCTAGGGCATGGGATTGTTTGTTTTGCAATTTTTCTTCGATTTCTCACACCTAATAGCTGATTTTACATGAACAGAAGATAGAAAAATCAATTAAAATGTGTAAAATAAAATAAGAAGTATAAAAGTATAAAATTTAATTAGAAAACCTAAAAATCATGCAAATTCTAAAAATCAAAACAGATAGTAAGCGAATTAGATATTTCAAGGCAGATTCTAAATTTCAATCATGTAACCCTAAAGATATACCCTAATTACGTAGAAATACAAATCAATCATGTTACTCTATATCATTTAACTAATTAGATTCAAAATTCAATAAAAGACATTTTATCAGATTCAAAACATTACATATTCATATTATCATATTCAGAATCTAGTATGCCAAAAACATGTTATCATAATAAACCCTAATCTAATCATGTAAAACACATAAAATAAAAAAATTTCTAATCATGTTTCTAGAGTTATAAGACAAAAGAATTAGTTAATGGGGAAAGTGATGTTGATGATGGTAGATGTGGGGAACCCTCAGGTTGTTACCGTAAATGGCTGTTCTGCAAGTCTCTAAAGATGATGAAGCAGTTGAATCAAGGATCGGTTGAGAATCTAGTGTTGCATAAGTTTTGAGAAATCTTCTATCATTCTCCAAAAAATTTCCTATACCTAGTATTCTTTCTTGGTGATTTAATCCGTAGTTACCAAAAACCTTTTGCTTTTTTGAATGTATGTAAATACCTAGGTTGTTGGTAATCTCTGGCTAATGAATGTTGCTAATAATTAATGAGTGTAACTAACCTTAAAGATCTAGGGCATATTATTCTATTTGTAGCAGTAGGGTTAGAAAACCCTAGAGGAGCCGACTTGATTATTTTTTCCTTTATCAGATTAATATCTGATAAATTATTAGCAGCATTCATTAGCCAGAGAATAAATTAAAAAAATAAATTAAATAACTATCACTAAAATTGATTATTTTTTCCTTTATCAGATTAATATCTGATAAATAAAATAAAATCTTTTAAATTTAAATAACTATCACTAAAATATTTAAAAATCTCAATAAATATCACAAATCACTTCTAGAGACTTCCTTTTATCAATTTTGATGTTTCAAGTCAAAAATATGCATAAAACGACGTCGAATTTTGAAAAATAGCCAATCGATACTGTATAGAGCCGACTTGCTCTACACAAAGCCGATTCAGCTCTATGCTAAACTAATCAGCTCTGAGAGCCGATTCGGTTGTACGCACAACCGATTGGCTTCAAGAGCAAAAAGTTTGAAACAATTTGATAATTTAATCTCTAAACTTGCTAAAACTGTTATTTTACCCTTCAAAGTTATTTTTTTCTAGAAAAGTAATTTTTGTCTAATTATTCTAAATCCTAATTTGGATTCGCCCATCCTCAATCTCCCAAGACTCGAGAGAGGCAATAACTTTCATCACAAGATTTTCTGTAATTCCTTTGATATCTGAATGCAAGAAATAGATGCTACCACTGAGGATTTAATAATATCATTCCCATCTAATTCTTTTTATTTGTATTTATTATTATTATTATTATTATTATTATCAAAAGGATACTAAATCCTTTCATGAAGCATGGGATCACTTCAAGTCACTTTTATTACAATGCCCACACCATGGATACCTACTATTACTTGTGATCTTGAAGCTGAAATTTCTGGGCAGAATTTTTCACCTCTTATTTCGTGACTTTAGAGGCTTAATTTCAAAAATTTTTAAACATAAAAGTTGCAGGTATATAACTTAGGAATATTTCTGTAAAATGGTTTTGTAAAAAGTTGAGTGAGTATGAACTTATAAGGTAACAAATTGTTGCTGCTCTGTTTGTGGTTCAGTAGGTGACCTGGTTTTTGTGCTGACGTTTTGAGGCATTTAGAGACTGAACCAGACAAAGAGTTAAACATGAAAGTTGTTCAATTATGTATCTAGTATATTTCTGTTGGCTTGGATTACTTAGTGTTGCGCGCCTAGGAGGGCAGCGCGCTTGAAATTTCATAATTCTGGGTTGAGTATAACATCAGATATATTGAACTTAATATGGCCTGCTCGAAACTGTTTTAAGCAAAAATCGGACTTAGGATTCAGAAATTTGTTACTAATTGTGTGTTTCACAACTTAAGCTAAAGAAGTCCAAAAATTGAGTAAAATTAGTGTCTATAGAAACTTTAGGATGTTAAATTTATATCTGCAAAGTTTCATCAGAAAATTTATTCATTTGGCTGTCATTTAATAGGAAACTTTTTACTGTTCCGTTTAAATAGAAATTGGAGCAGCTGTATTGAAAATGTCATAACTATTTTTATACAAATGATTTTGAAGTGATTCTTTCTGCTATAGTTTCTATAAAAATGGAAGTATAATTCTGGAAAAGATGGGATTTTTATTAATTGTACATAAGTTTTGGTGTATTTCTAAGTCAATACCTACAAGCTGTCTACATCAACAAATATGTTGATTTATTGTCATTCATCTCATGCATCATATTAACATCAAGAATATATGTTATTTTGTTGAAATGTGATGTTTTATGGATATTAAAGATCTGTATATTTATGCCTTGTGATTGAATTGTATTTGTATTGAGTATGTGAATAGGTTCGTCCAAAGGCAAGGAAGTGGTAAGCGAAAAAGAATAGGATTACTTTGTTATCCTATAAATTTTGGTAAGTATTTAATAGACTAAACTTTATGTATACTGAGTAGGAACTGCTATGTTTGATTACATAATACTCTCTTGATTGACTGAGTTGGTATTGGTTATGTTCTTAGCCTGTTTTGAAGTGAATTAATTTTGATGTGTTGTGAAGTGAATTGATTGTGATTAAGGATTGATGACTCTTGAATTGATATTGTATGATCGGAAAAGCTGAGAAGGGCGGATAGCTACCCGAGTATGTGAGATAGCAAGACTGAGCCAGGCGAATAGTCTTGTCAAGTGGTCACTGAAATGTGAGAAATGTGAGGAAATGTGAGGATGAGTCATCTGATCCTAATTTGATGGAAATAATATGGAATTGAATTATTTGACTTGGTTGAGTTTGAGATTATTTGCATTATGTGAGATGAAATTATTTATTTATGAGAATAATTGAAATGGTTGATTTTGTGATTGTCAGTTAAGTATTGGTATAATTTTTTGTATTTGATAAAGACTTGATAATTCTTGCCTAATATACTGTAGTTTAGTAAATTAAATGCTTATTGAGTCGCCAGCTCATTTCTTAGCAATTTTTTCCAAGTTAGTGCAGTTGTAGATAGCCTTAGCTATGCATTACTCTATTTGCATCAGTCAACATTATCAGGTGGGCCAGAGGAGTTATCTCAAGTATTGGTGATATGAATCAAGGTTGCCATGAGATTACATTACAAAGGCATGAACCAAAAGGTCCAAAATAGAAATGCAACTCATGCATTAAAACAAGAGTCCAACTTTATAATGAAGCATTCAGTCCATTGTGAAGAATAAAAGCCATTCGGCTATGATTAGGCCTTTGGACTTAATTCATATTTATATGGGTTCTTATCTTTTGGGTTTTAGCTTAAGTAATTGTTTTAGTTTATTTTTATTTAATTAAGGATTATTTTATTAGGTGTGAGTTATATGTGTATTGTGTGGAGTTACAAATGAGTGCACATGTTTAGTTGTCATTTGGGAGTTACAAAATGAGGGACATCAATTTAAAAAATAGCCATTTTTAATGAGTTTTAAGGGGAATTAAAGGGATAACGTGGGAAAGCTCAAAAGACATCTATTTAGGTTTCTTTGTCTTGTTTTGGCTATAAATATCAAAGCCAAATTCATTTGTATAATATAGAATTTTGAATGATAATCTTTGTTTGCTCTTTGTGAGTGTTTTTGCTTAAGTTCTTGCATGAACTATGAACTTATGAAACTATTTTTAGTTTGTGGCGTTCTCTAACTAAAATCTTGTGTTTGATTCTTAACTTATCAAATCATACTTGGTTTGTGGCGTTTGGAGTTGAATTCAAGTGCTAGTTTTTTTCTAACTTCACTTGAGGAGATGCTTGGGTTTTGGAATCATCTTGATTGGAGGGTGTTTTCTTGCATTCCATATGTATCATAACTCATTAGTTATTGGGGTGTGTGGTTGCTAAGATGATGATTTCCTATCATTTGGTATTAGAGCTTGCTTCAAGTTGAGGTTTGCTTATCTTTGTGTTTTTGTGTTTTTAAAGTTTCTCATCTTCTCAACTTTTTTTTTTAGTGTCAAAATTTTCGTTATCAATCCTATAATAAGATGTGGGGTCAAAGAAATGATTGTTATGAAAACTGTAGACAAAATTTTTATTCTTCTAAATCTAAACCTAAGAGGTTAGATAGACAACCAAGTGCTAGTTTCATTATTGGAACTAGTTTTTCCTAACTTCACTTGAGGAGATCCTTAGGTTTTGGAATCATCTTGATTGGAGGGTGTTTTCTTGCATTCCATATGTATCATAACTCATTAGTTATTGGGGTGTGTGGTTGCTAAGATGAAGATTTCCTATGATTTGGTATCAGATTTTGGGTGCTTGTATGAATTAAACTAATGTATAAATATTCCTTATGTATATTAAGTATGTTATACCACTTAAATTGTATGAATGTATATTGTAACTAATTAATAAATTATGTTTATAAAGTTAATTATATATATTGCTATACAATTGGATGTTTTGAGTTTGGTTGTTACAAAATTAATTTGATTTTTTTATAATAGTAAAGTGGTCTTCAAGTGGTAGCTAAATAGCGATCACATTGTTGTGCTAGCTAAAAGTGGTCGTTAAATCAATCTTAAATTAAATAGCGACCACATGTTGTGCTAGCTAAAAATGGTCACTAAATCAATCTTATTTTGCAGTGATATCTTTACAAATTCATATCTCCATCTGTCCATTATTCTCTTTCTATTCTCTACAATTGTCTCTACAACAGTTCTTAGGAATTTTTTTTTTGTTGAATGTTCTTAAGCTTTTCTCTTTGGAAGATCAAGAAGGCTTCTTTGATATTAAAGCGTGAAAATCATCATCTCCATACTGTGAAATTATTCTCGATCTTGAGAAAGTTTTATTTTATTATTTTTTTAGACTTAATTATTTAATTACCATGATCATGGGACTAGTGATATTAGGCTAGATCTTTCTAAGACGTGTGGAACAGTATAATCTAAGACTGAACCCTAAGAAAAGCATGTTTGGGGTAATATCATGAAAGTTGCTAGGGTACATTGTCAGTCAATGAGGGATAGAGATTGATCAGGACTAGGTTAGGGCAATTCATGAAATGCCAACACAAGAGATGGAAAAAGAAATCATAGGGTTTTTAGGACGTCTATAGTACATTAGTCAGTTCATCTACAAGCTTACAATAGTTTATGATCCTATATTTAAGCTTTTAAGGAAACACCAATCCATTGTATGGGATGAACTAATGTAAACCTTCTAAGGAAGAGAAGGATACACGCCAAGATCGATACTTATAAGGTTTGCCAAAAGATATTTGCGGAACTATCACCCTTATTTATAAAGAAATAAGATCAATAGCTATAATGGGATGAACTTAATTAATCCTATAAACTAACAAGTTAATAGAATTAAATTAACATAGAAGTGAAATCAAAACCTAAACAATAAGTTTTAATCTCAAGAACACTTAAAGAAACTCTTTAAGCAAAAACAAGGTTTTCTATTCAATCAAAGATATATATGCTTTTGCTGAATTACATAGCTCTATTTGTAGAGTTTAAATAATCATAATCCTAGAATGACTAGGATATGCGGCTAAGACTCCTAAATAAACAAAACTTCAAGTAAAAGAGTAGTGAACTAATATTTTGACTTGGACTTGTTAAAAGAAGACTCCTATTTTGACTTGGACTTTGACTTTGAATATTCAACCTTGGACTTGGGCCTTACGTTTGGGCTTGAATTCAACACAAATCAGATCTGATCTTCATGTCTTCATGTTGGGCTTTAATCCATGAATGAAATACAATTAATCAAAGTTGAATCCTGGTAGGACTCCTAATTGGATTAGGATTCCTTTTATCACTTGAACTCTTGATGCCATCAGGACTCCTTGTTGGATTAGGATCTTTAGTGGAATTAGGATTCTTTGTTGAAGTAGGATTCCTTGTGCTACATGGGTTCTCATCATTCCCCCTTTCTTTGAAAAGATTCGTCCTCGAATCTTGCTCGAATATTGTGAAAAAAGCAAACATATAATCTCAAAGAATAATACAAACTGATTATCAACCTGCAGATCTTTCACAAAAGTTGTTAGAGGAACTTTAGAACAAAAATACTTTCAATGCCAATAAAATCAACATGTTCAATTGGCTCAATGGCATCAAGTAAAACATTTTCATCCTTCACCAGCTCAACTTTTGCTTCATCTTCAATAATGATCTCTTCATTTTGGATTTCGCTCAAAAGTTTATCTTTTTCACCATCTTCATTCATTATGCCTTTTGCATCTTCATTGACTTCAGTAAAGCAATTTACCTTTTCTATATCATCAATATTAGTTTCCAAAGATGGCTTAGACTCAGCTTTATCTTCAAGATGCTCCCATCCCTTTAAATCTTCAAAACTATTTTTAAGGCTACTCCTTAAAGATTTTATATCCTTTGAAAGTTCATTAATGAAATCTTGACGTGATTGTCTTTTTATCTTCTTTGGCTTAGGTTTAGGATTATAAAAATTTTGCAAACACTTTTCATAATAATCATCATTCTTTTGTCCCCACAATCTATCATAAGATTGATAAAGAAGATCTCGACGTCCTCTAGCAAACTCCTCCTGACAAAATATATCTTACACACAATCGCACGTGTTTAACACTCAAAGTAAAGACATTTACTCTCGTGTTTCATTCAATCAAAGAAAGAGTATGTCTTTGTGCCTTTCAAAATTAACTCAAATTGTAAAAGTTAAAATCACAACCAACTTAATAAAGCACAATTAACAAGCTAGAATAGAAATTAATTAAGCTAAAGATGAACTAATGACGAACTAATTTTAATAAACAAATTAAACAAAAAGGACAGATTTGATTTACGTAAAATAAAGAATGTATTTAACACTTAAGTAACAAAATGAACGAATGAATTGGACTCTAAGAATAGTAAAGAAGACGAATTGAATAAAAGAAAATACTGTAGATAAGAAAACGAATCACAAAGAAGAAGAAACTAATGGATTGATTTTATTTTTTTTTTATAACAAAACAAGAACATATCACATAGAGCTTAATTTGATTGAAACGTCTTGAAGACTTTGATCAAGCAAATTAAAGGAAACAAAATAACAAAATAAAGATATCACAAAACCAATTTATCTAGAACGTCTCGAAGACTTTAACCAAACAAATTGACGAAGAGAATAAGATGAAGAGAAATCTGAAAATAAAAGAGTATGTGAGTAGAAGAACAACGAAGATAACAAATAGGATACGTAACCAAACCTTGTAAGCTAGCTCTGATACCAAATGATATAAACCTTCTAAGGAAGAGAAGGATACACGCCAAGATTGATACTTATAAGGTATGCCAAAAGATATTTGCGGAACTATCACCCTTATTTATAAAGAAATAAGATCAATAGCTATAATGGGATGAACTTAATTAATCCTAGAAACTAACAAGTTAATAGAATTAAATTAAGGTAGAAGTGAAATCAAAACCTAAACAATAAGTTTTAATCTCAAGAACACTTAAAGAAACTCTTTAAGCAAAAACAAGGCTTTCTATTCAATCAAAGATATATATGCTTTTGTTGAATTACATAGCTCTATTTATAGAGTTTAAATAATCATAATCCTAGAATGACTAGGATATGCGGCCAAGACTCCTAAATAAACAAAACTTGAAGTAAAAGAGTAGTAAACTCCTATTTTGACTTGGACTTGTTAAAAGAAGACTCCTATTTTGACTTGGACTTTGACTTTGAATATTCAACCTTGGACTTGGGCCTTACGTTTGGGCTTGAATTCAACACAAATCTGATCTGATCTTCATGTCTTCATGTTGGGCTTTAATCCATGAATGAAATACAATTAATCAAAGTTGAATCCTGGTAGGACTCCTAATTGGATTAGGATTCCTAGTGGAAATAGGATTCCTTTTGTCACTTGAACTCTTGATGCCATCAGGACTCCTTGCTGGATTAAGATCTTTAGTGGAATTAGGATTCTTTGTCGAAGTAGGATTCCTTGTGCTACATGGGTTCTCATCATGAACAATGTTAGAGCGTCTTTGATAAGATTAAGGAATACCTAGTGAAGCTACTAATGTTAAAACCATCAAAGGATAGGATGCCTCTAAACCTTTACTTAGCTCTAGAAGAGGAAGCAATAGGGAAATGGTAGTGTAATGTGACCCTAATAATATGGAGCATGCAGTCTATTATCTTAAGCAAGAAATTGCTATCTTATGAGTCAAAGTACAATCTCGTAGGGAAGACTTATTTAGCTAAGATATGGGCCACGAGAAAATTGAGACGCTACTTCCAGTCTTATAATGTTTAAGTAATTTCAAAAATAGACCTACTAAAGTATTTGGGAATAAAGTCCAATTTGGCCACTAACCTTACTGCTCGAGTTCAATTTAACCCTTTTCAAAATTTTTGGACATTTTTATCCAAACCTTTGCATATTTAGCTGAAATTAGACTTTTTTTTACAAAAATAAGAAAATGAATTACACTCCATCTAAAAAGAGTGGATAGAATAACAAATAAAAAATATTAATTTCTTATATAAATTATATAAATTATTAAAATATATTAATATTTAAACAAAATACAATAAAAAAATAAATATTGCTATAGTGTTCTTACTGTTTTTCTTAATAATGATAGTAAAAGAGACAGTTATAGTAGCAGCGGTGAATGTGAGAACGGTTATAAGTGAGAATAATTATGGTAATAGCTACTTATTTTTTAATTATATTAATTGTATTGAAATTATAAAAATATTCTTAAATAATATTATAATTTTTTAATTATTTTTTATTTACAAGAGAGTGACTCTCACTCTCTTATTTCTTTTTAAAATAGGATTAATTTGAGCAAAATATGCAATGGTTTGGGCTAAAAGTCTAGAAATTCGAAAAAGGACTAAATTGAGCCCGCATTACAAGGTTAGTGGCCAAATTGCACTTTATTCCAAGTATTTGTTTGAAGCTCCGTCCCTTGCGGGCAACTTGACTAGATGGCTATTACTTCTGACAAAGTTCGACATCGAGTACATTACCAAGAAAATGGTCAATAGGAGAGCTATAGTGGAATTCCTGATAGAGAATGCAATTGAGAGAGATGACCATTGGGATCTGGAATATCCTGATGAGAATCTAGGGACAATCGAGATTCAAGAATGGAGGTTGTACTTTGATGGAGCAATAAATGCAAAAGGTGCAAGGTTAGGAATAATATTGATGACATTGAAAGACGAGATGCTACCGATGGCTAAGAGATTGGACTTTAAGGTCACGAACAACATGGCAGAGTATGAAGTATGTTTGTACGGGTTAGAAGCAACTATAGTGGTAGGAGCGAAACAACTATGATGTTAGGAGCAAAGCAGCTAATGGTCTATGGGGACTCTATGCTGGTGATGTGCGTAAAATACACACATCTAAATTGGGTTTTTAAGATTGATTTTATGGACATTTGGATGTGAATTTGTCCCAACACTCACCCTATGCGTCTGTTTGAGTGCATTAGGTCCAAAAGAAGTCAAATGATGATAAAGAGAAGAATTGGAGCATAATTGGACGCCGAAGCTGCCGAAACAAGCTAAGTACGAGTAAGAGGAAGCTGAACAGGGCCGTGTTGGTTTCAACACTGGCCGTGTTCCCTACACGTTCACCAACACGGCCGTGTTGGTGATTCAAAAATCAAAGAAACATAAGTTTTAGGGAGCACGGCCACATAGAGTAACACGGGCATCAACACCAGACTGTGTTGGTAACACGGCCACAAACACGGTCGTGTTGGAGGCGACAGGGGGAATTAGTTAAAAGAAAGAAGAGAGGAGAAAAAGAAGGGGCTAGGGTTAGAATATCCCAAAACCTAATTTTTCTCTCTCTAAGGGTTTTCTGAGCTGAAACCAAGAGAAAAGGAGACTTGGATCAAGGTTTCAATCAGATTCCCTTCAAAGATCAAAGATTGGGCGAGGTTCGTTGATTGATTTTCAAATCGAGCAAGAGGAACAAGAATCGATTCAATTGGAGCAAAAGGATTTGGGGTTGTTTACTCTCATCCAAGGGTGTAATCGGGTTTTCTCTACCTTTGCTCATTGTTGTAATTGAATTCTTGTGTATTTTGATAATGAACATGAGTAGCTAGATTGATTAAATCCATTGGGATTTCTTTACTATGTTGGCTTAGTATTATATTGTTGGATTGTGTTGGATTAGTTTTGTATTCTTCTTGCTTTCAATATTAATAAGATAATGCATTATTCATGAGATGTTGTGAATTGTGTGTTTAGATTGCTTTGTGTGATTGAGAAGTCTATTTGGCAATTGGAATTTTGAATAGCAAGAACTGGTTAATAATCGCTTAGAGATAAGGATAATTAACTAGCCCGATTAAGAATTAACAAAGCTTAATAGAGGCGGATTAAAGCTTAATGCTAATTTAAGAATCAATCATTAGGAAGAGATTCCAACTTTAGGTTATTAGATTTAGGAATTCGGTTATCTCGAGAGAGAAACCGAACTCGGTTAAGAATTCATCCACGGGTAGCATAATTAGACTCACCAATCCTTTATCTTTTGTTTGATTGCCAACTAGTTTAGATTCCCTTTGGGTTTGTCTTCTTGCCTTAGTTATTTTGTTTATCAATCACTCTTGCATCTCCCTTAGGACTTAGCTTGTAGCTATTAGTTAGTTTAGAAATTATTTATCGCTAATTTTAGGTTAATATAACAAAGAACAAAGGAGTAACTCTAGGCTTTCACTTTTCCGAGGAATACGACCTTGATACTCGCCATTAGTGCTAGACTGCATCGATAGGTACACTGCCTTAGATTGTAGCTAACACAGATAGCACACATCAAGTTTTTGGCGCCGTTGCCGGGGATTGTTTGAAAACTAGAGTGAAATTTGCTATTTGTTAATTTAGCCATTTTTTTTCTTTCTTATTATTTTATGATTTTTATTTTTATTTGTTTATTGATTTTATTTTATTTGTACATATTTATTTAGTTTAAGTTTATGATTCAGACAGTGAATGATAAGGAGGTTCAATGCTAAACTCAAACTCTTTGTATGACGCATTGGAAAATGGGATTAGGAACCAAGAGAAGAGTTGGGATACCCGTGCATCTTTAGATGCTTGAGTGGAATCGTTTTGCAGGGCTACCGATCAACTCTCCACTCCTATCCTTTCATCTCAAGTTTTTTATGAATTTTGTTGTGGTTTACATTTGAGTAATGATTGTCCATTGTGCAGTGATTTTACTCCTTATTCTTATAACTGTGAACAAGTGAATTATACGGGCAATTGGCCAAATGACTCGTATAGAAGTACCTATAATCAAGAGTGGAGCACTCATTCACCCTATGGATGGAGCTTAGATGGCCCAGAACCACCAGAATCTCAGCAACCACATCAGTAGCCTAATCTTGCACCTTCAACTCAAGATGAAGAGTTAGTGTCGGAGGAGCTGATGATGAGGTTCATTACAAGTCTTGATGATAGATTCCAACAAACAGAGAGGATACTTGAAGATCAACAAGCCTCGATTAACAACATAGAGCATCAAGTAGGCTTAATCTTCAAGTTACTAGCTGAAGAGCAATCGGGAACTCCATCAAACGCTACTGAATCCGAGGAACATTTGAGCGCCGTCACTTTGCGTTCAGGTGAGAATTTTTCTAGTTTATCTATTATGTATGACGATGATGCTTATGTGCACGACGATTTCTTGAACATGGAGATGGAACCAGAAAAGGAAGAGGCGAACATAATTCCTCTAAAAGACTATCAACAGGAATGTACAGTTGATGATCTTTGAGTTGCGATTAGAGGAATTGTTGGTAGATTTTCCACAAGTCCCTTCGATGATGGAAGATGAGCACGAGTTATCCAATGAAGAAGTCTTGGAGGAGCTCGAGTTTCTTCTAGCAAGTGAACCAAGCCAGGGACTGAAGAAAACCATCGACACTCCTGAAGAGATTGCCCAACCATCGATCCTTCCAATTGTTGAAACTCCAGCTTTCAAATTGGAAGAGCCCCTAGAGCATCATGACTACGTTCAATTATACCAGGAGCGAGTCTTGCCCATCATACTGGCAGCTTGCTTGATAGTCGGGAAGAGGAAATCGATGATTATCCCTCTAAGCGGATACTTGAAGCCATTTGCTTGGAAGAAGGATGGATGGTCATCAATCCCCACCGTTTGCTTTTCACCATGAGTCCAGCTAAGAAGACTCATCACATCAAAAAGAAGCGCTTTTGGGAGGCACCCCAAATTTTATTTTATTTCTTTTTCATTTTTAATTTTTTTTACCCTTTCATTTTGAAACATTTTATTAGTTTTAGTTTTCATATTTTATTTAATTTTTATTTCAGTTTCGATTTTAATTCCTTATTTTATTATTTGCAGCCACTCCTCCACCACAGACCAGCCAACGCCCTGATATACCTGCTGATGCACCTACTCTGGAGCCATAGTCAGGGCAATATACCTTTTTCATTTCATATATTTTGTACACTGAGGACATTGTGTCCTTCAAGTGTGGGGTGGTGATATCAATATATACTTACTTTCATGTTCTATTATTTTGTATATGAAATTCAGATCCTTTTCTAGTGTATATATCGCATTTCATTTATTCCATCTCAGTTATTTGTTTATTCTTTGTGCAATTTTTTGTAAAATTTTGAAAATTTTTCACTTTGTTTCGATGCTCTTACTGTTGACTTGCTTTTGAAATCCTGTTTATATCCATGTGATCGGGTAAAACCGATAGTGTTGAGTTTTACGGAAGAATGTAAGATAATTAGTTTGAGTTTTGCACTAAGTTGCTTTGGTTTTATTTAATTCTGTTTTGATGATTTTTATTTGGAACCTACTCAAAAGCACATTTGTGAGAAATTGAGCCTAAATTGTAAGCATACACTTTATATGCTTGTATTTATTTCTTGTTGAGAGTGCCAATTACTGTCTTTACTTTTAGAACTTGCTCGATAATGCTTATGAGGGCCACAAGGAGAGTTTAACACTTTGGTATGATAGAGGCACTTAGGTTTTCATTCTAGCCAAATAGCCTTCATTCATTTATTGATTCTGTAGATAACCCCATCTTTCACCATTTTCTATCATATTCCATTACCACTTAGTTTTATTCTGCTTTGGGTTATGATTTTGCACATGAGTTGTTTTTATTGGGAATTTTTATCTTGGGAATAGCTTCGGAATCTTGTAGCAGCTTACTTCAATCCAAAAAGAAATTCACTCTATTATGTGAATGTTCTTCCCTTATGAAAAAGAAAAGAAAAAGAAAAAAAAGAAAAAAAAAAGAAAGAAGAAAAATATATAAAAAGAAGAATAAGAGGGAAAGGTGATGAAAAGAAAGAAAGTAAGTGAGCTAAACATTTTGACTTGATTCCTATTTCCCACCTTGGACTACTATCCATTGTTTACCCCTTGTGATTATTGTGACTTGTGTGCATGTCATGTATTTCATTGCAGAACACCATAGGTTCAACTCTGACCAAATTTACCTACCCCTACCTAATCCCCATTACAACCCTTATAAAGACCTCTTGACATGGTTGTTGACTCTCCATAAGTGGTAGGAGTAGGATTTAAGAGCAAGCATATAGTAAGTAAGGCAGTAGTTAATGCATTGAGCGATTAAACACTACCCCTTTTAAACACTTTAAGTGATTTAGAGTGAATCTGGTGAGGAGTTGGTTCTAAATAATATTGTTGAGATAGTATTTTGTGAATCAATAGCATCTTGGTTGTGATACTTGAATTGATTGCTTCGTTTATTTCTGTTTGACTTACACTTGTTAAGGATATGTGCAGGAGCTCTCTAGTTTGTCTGTCAGTTTAAGTGTTGTTTCTTAGTGGTTTATTTTCCTTACTTTACTTTTGATTGCTTGAGGACAAGCAATGAGCTAAGTATGGGGTTATTTGATGTCCGTAAAATACACACATCTAAATTGGGTTTTTAAGATTGATTTTATGGACATTTGGATGTGAATTTGTCCCAAGACTCACCCTATGCGTCTGTTTGTGTGCATTAGGTCCAAAAGAAGTCAAATGATGATAAAGGGAAGAATTGGAGCATAATTGGACGCTGAAGCTGCCGAAACAAGCTAAGTATGAGTAAGAGGAAGCTGAACATGGCCGTGTTAGTTTCAACACTGGCCGTGTTCCCTACACGTTCACCAACACGGCCATGTTGGTGATTCAAATATCAAAGAAACATAAGTTTTAGGGAGCACGGCCACAGATAGTAACACGGGCATCAACACCAGACTGTGTTGGTAACACGGCCACAAACACGGCCGTGTTGGAGGCGACAAGGGGAATTAGTTAAAAGAAAGAAGAGAGGAAAAAAAGAGGGGGCTAGGGTTAGAACGTCCCAAAACCTAATTTTTCTCTCTCTAAGGGTTTTCTGAGCTGAAACCAAGAGAAAAGGAGACTTGGATCAAGGTTTCAATCGAATTCCCTTCAAAGATCAAAGATTGGGCGAGGTTCGTTGATTGATTTTCAAATCGAGCAAGAGGAACAAGAATCGATTCAATTGGAGCAAAAGGATTTGGGGCTGTTTACTCTCATCCAAGGGTGTAATCGGGTTTTCTCTACCTTTGCTCATTGTTGTAATTGAATTGGTGTGTATTTTGATAATGAACATGAGTAGCTAGATTGATTATCCATTGGGATTTCTTTACTATGTTGGCTTAGTATTATATTGTTGGATTGTGTTGGATTAGTTTTGTATTCTTCTTCCTTTCAGTATTAATAAGATAATGCATTATTCATGAGACGTTGTGAATTGTGTGTTTAGATTGCTTTGTATGATTGAGATGTCCATTTGGCAATTGGAATTTTGAATAGCAAGAACTGGTTAATAATCGCTTAGAGATAAAGATAATTAACTAGCCGGATTAAGAATTAACAAAGCTTAATAGAGGCGGATTAAAGCTTAATGCTAATTTAAGAATCAATCATTAGGAAGAGATTCCAAATTTAGATTATTAGATTTAGGAATTCGGTTATCGAGAGAGAGAAACCGAACTCGGTTAAGAATTCATCCACGGGTAGCATAATTAGACTCACCAATCCTTTATCTTTTGTTTGATTGCCAACTAGTTTAGATTCCCTTTGGGTTTGTATTCTTGCCTTAGTTATTTCGTTTATCAATCACTCTTGCATCTCCCTTAGGACTTAGCTTGTAGCTATTAGTTAGTTTAGAAATTATTTATCGCTAATTTTAGGTTAATATAACAAAGAACAAAGGAGTAACTCTGGGATTTCACTTTCCTGAGGAATACGACCTTGATACTCGCCATTAGTGCTAGACTGCATCGATAGGTACACTGCCTTAGATTGTAGCTAACATAGATAGCACACATCAGCTGGTAATCTAATAAGCTACTAAAGAATGGGAAGTGAAAGAAGAGAGATTGAAAACATATGTCAATTATCTCAAGACTTTAGTTTGTAATTTATCTAAGTGTTCATTTATTCACATACCAAAGACGAGAACTAGATGGTGAATTCTTCAGCCACTCTCTCATCTATGTGGCATAATCCCGTGCAGCTTTTGATGAAATCGCTAGTGATCGTAAAGTCTATAGTACCTTGTTACTATAGAGAACAGCTTTTGGATATCTAGATGGGACTAAAAGAAAAATCCTAGTTTTATGATTTGCAGAAGTTCATAGAGAATAAGGAAAATCCAAAAGAGGGAACTGTAACGGACAAATACGTGCTACAGATTCAAGCCAGAAACTACATCAATCATGATAGGATACTGTAAGAAAGAATGGCTTTGAGTGTTTAGCTCAAGTGTCTAACTAAGAAAGAAGCACAAGTAGTAATTGAGGAAGTGCATAAAAAGGCATATGGGCCCACATGAATGGCACAATGCTGACTAGGAAAATTATGTGTCAAGGCTATTATTGGTTGATGATGAAAAAGGATTATATAGCCTTGATAAGGAAATGCCATGAGTGTTAGTTATATAGTAACCTGAATCATTTACCTCCAATATAACTTCATAATCTGACATCTCTATGGCCTTTTGCGGCTTGGGGAATTGATATTATTGGAGAGATAAACCCTCCCTCGAATGGACATAAGTTCATAGTTATGGCAATTGACTATTTCTCTAAGTGGGTTGTAGATGAGTCATTTTCCACCGTGGGGGCAAAACAGATAGCAAGGTTTATAGAAAGAAATTTTATTTGCAAATACGAGGTCCTAGAGCATGTTGTGACAAATAATGGAGTATACTTCATGGGTGAGACAGTCCACCTACTTGAAAAATACAAGATCGAACATCACAGGTCTCCCCGAACAGGCCTCAAG
Source organism: Ricinus communis (assembly GCF_019578655.1). NCBI lineage: Eukaryota > Viridiplantae > Streptophyta > Magnoliopsida > Malpighiales > Euphorbiaceae > Ricinus > Ricinus communis. The sequence continues at coordinate 20,381,488 of NC_063257.1, read as the reverse complement.
CGAATGGTACAGTAGAAGCGGCTAATAAGAATTTGAAAAAATAGTTTTAAAGATGACATTGCACTATATGGATTGGTTGTTTCGCCTACCTTCGCACTTCGGGCGTATCGAACTATTGAACGGACATCAACGGGGCAAACACCATATTTTATGGTTTATTAGACTAGAGCGGTCATGTTGGTTAAATTAGATCTACAGTCTCTAAGTGTCATACTAGAAGCTGACATACTGAAATATTAGTGGGTTGAACAGAGGGATGTGTAGCTAGCCTTGATCGATAAGAAAAGGATGAAGGCTTTGTATCACATGCAGCTGTATCAAGAGGGTAGCCAGAGTATTCAATAAAAGGGTGAAGCTGGAAAAGATTAAAGCTGGTGATTTAGTGTTGAAGCATATAAGGCCTACAACATTTGATCCTAGAGGGAAGTTTAAGCCTAATTGGGAAGAATCATTTCTTATGAAGAAGATTTTGCTCAAGAGTGCTGCTAAAATTTCATACTTGGAAGGAAATGAATTCTTTGAGCGCATAAACCTAAATTGTCTCAAGAAAACATTTGAAAAAAATAAAATAAAGAGAAAAAAAGAGAAAAAGAAATAAATAGATAGAAAAAGTGCATGTTGATAAGAAAACCTTAAAAGGTTGGTCATGCAAAAATAAAGGCAATAAAGAGAGAAAATATTTAGCTTGAAAATCCAAAAGGACTGGCTGAATGCTTATTTCTTTGTGTACTACTAAAAGGAAAACAAAATAAAATCTAAAGTAAAATCTATAAGGTCTAAAAATAGAAGCCTTTTTCATTTTCTTTTTTTTACATTTGCATTCTTAGACTCAATAGCTAGTCTCAAGTCCTCTTATCTCTTACGAATCCAAGTGCGGTGATAATGTGAAGTAGAATCCATGCCTTCAAGTTATCATTTGTGGTTACGTCACCTGCAGCATTGATGTTGCGCTTTATGGTACATTAGGGCCACAACCTCTCAATCTTGTCTAGGAAATCTTGTCTCAATAGGAAAACTTGAAAGCTGGGAGGATTTTTTAGAATCAGCTACTTCTTTCCATACTAGCGATAAAGCCTAGAATGAGTGTAGAAGGTAGATGCTCAAAGCCTGGGCAAAGGAACACAACCCCCTATATCAGTAGTGTAATATGCTGAAGCCTCCACCAAGAGCAAGTCCAACGAATAAATGTATCTAGTATTGCCTTTCATCCAGTCAGTCCAGCCTTTGTGACCTCGAGGCACGACTATAGAGAGAACTTGCACATATTTTTGCTCATATTTGTTAATGTCTCTTAGAATAGTCAATATGTAAAGCTTCTCATGCAACCAAATACGCAAAAGGAGAGAATAAGAAAAAGAAAAAAGAAAAAAAATCAAGAAAAAAAATGCTAAGTTGAAAACCCAAAAGCGCGGCTTAGGCAAAAATAAAGTTTTCTAAGCTAAGAACTCGAAAGGGGGGCTTAGGCAAAAGTTAAGGCGTAAAAGTAAAAAAGAAAAGAAGAGATTTGGTTGCATACTTATAAGAGAATAAGGCTGGTAGCAAACCTTTGATGGGTTTTATACATATCCAACACAATAATGGTTTTAACCAGAATCAGTAGAACTGAATTAGCATCACACACTCCACATGATTAATAGTATGACCAATTTGGATATCTCCCCCTCCTTGAGGAGAAATCAGCAGAAACTGGGTGTAAAGGAAAAAGCTCACTATCCTAACCCAAACAACTATTACCCTTTTCTTTTTTATCACAACAAGCAATTAGAAAAGCGAGGTTTAACTTATTCACCAACAGTTTGGATAAGTACCTCAATTGGGGGCATGTTGAACAACTTTACAAGTTTGCCAAGAAAAGGGTCATCAAGCCTTAGCAAAATAATTAGATGGATAGAATCACTAAGACCTCCAAGGATGGTAGTGAACTCTTCAATCATTAGGCATAGTTCTTGGCTGTTGAAATGGAAAACATGGTCTCCTAGGCACTATAATTTAACAGCTGAGTGAAGAAATCTATAGTCAAGCTTGATGTGTTACAAAGCCTTGAAAGAGTAAATGTGGAATTTCCTAAGTTTTATCCATTCATTACCAATCAAGGATTTCAGAAGGGTTTTGAGGGCTTTTATGCTTCTTTAAGTCATAATTTCAGAGTTAGAATGAAGGGAATTGCGTTTAAGGGAAGCCAAGGGTATGCGCATGTAATTATAAGATTAGTGTTCGAGTCACAATCAAACTCTACAATTGCAAAGCTGATTAACACTACATACAACCGATCGATTCAACACTATAGTTGATAAGCTATATGATGTGGCCCAATCCCAAATTTTGTTTTTTGAAGGATTTTTGTATTCTAACGCTTATATAAGTTATATATGAGTAAAAATTGGTGTTGGACAAAACATGCAACAAATTGATTTTTAATACCAAAATTCGATATTACATAATCAGCAAAGATACAGTAGCAAGTATGAAGTACAAAACTGTATCCTAGAAAACTAAAAAGCTAGGCTAGTCAAGAGAAATCATTAGGACCCTCCTCAGATCATCCATCCCTTCATCTAAGTCGGTCTCTAAGCCCTAGGTCTGGAGAGCAAACAACTGGAGCGCTAGAGTCTCGATCCAGTGCCGATGAGCATCGACTTATCGTTACAAGCCCTCACGGACTCTCTACAAGAATCCGAAGGATTAGGCATTGCATAAAATAACATAACATAACATGCAAGGGTGCACCTATCAGAGTAAACTCTGGATGGAGCCTCGACTCTAAGGTCAACTGATGGTCCACAGTGCCGCAAGGGCTCTAGTACGACATGGTCGAGTCTAAAAGGAATGAAATATTCTCGGGAATCACATCTAACAGTATCGTAGGAGGTGCCTCAGAAGCGGCGATAGTAGATGAGCCAGAAATGTGAGTACTTCTAGGATGGTGAGCAGGTCGTCCCTCTTGTGACTCCGATACTATAGGAGCACTGGGCTGAGAGAACTACATACAACAAAGGAAGTGTTTAGAGTACTGCATAATGGAATGGTAATGAAATAGAGAGAAACAAGAAGGAAACACCTAAGCTATAGTATCCACGTCCAGGGGCACGGACCCCAACAGTTGAGTCATGAAGGACGTGTAGTCGATCCTCCTCAATCTACTAGTGAGCTCCTTAAGATCATCATAACCCTTAAGGCACTCCTCTAGCTCCTTGTATGAGATGTCTATCATTCAGAACATTGATAAGGAAGGTTCTCTGGGCACATGACAGAGTGTATGCCCCCTTCATCAGCCGTAGATGCACTCTCCTCGGTACCACACACGGTAAGTGGGCCCTGCAAGGAGTATCCTCTTGTGCTCTATTTCGATAGTAGACAATAAGTATGGGTCCCAGCTCCTTCGGTCCTTAAGCTAATTAGCCGAACCTACAAGACATAGAGGTAAGTATCTAAGCCTTTGATAATAACAAGGTGGTCCAGCTAGCCAAATAGGTCCATTAACTAATTTTGGAGGACCTTTGACTTGGGCTAAGGCTAAAAGTATTACAGAAGCTTTATCAAGCTTCATCCAAAATATTAGCTCAAAGATAGCTCATAGTAAAGAAGTCGAAGCTCATGATAGTCCAGCCTTGGTTAACTTGGTTCAAGCCATCACAAGTCAAGAGAGGAACTTAATTTAAGGGGAATATTCAACCATTTTATCTAACACATTTAGATTTAATTTTATTAGAACTTTATTTATATCTTTAGTTAGAGTTTTTCTTAATTTTGAGCCTTATATTACCTGTTGGATTATCTTAATTTGTTTAGTTTATTATTAATGTTATTGGGCTTAAGTTAAAATTATAATAACTAGCCCATGAGTATGATAAAGTTAGGCTTGTAGTAAGATCCAATTAAGTATAGTTAATGGGCTAAAAGTTCAAGTATTTGTGTTGTTTTTAAGTTTAAATTGAAGAATATAAAAGGAGAAAAGGAGCATGATTTTATTCATTGTTTTGAAGGCTTATGATGAAGAAGAATATTATATTTATTATAAATAGAGGGTTACATACATGATAATATTGCATTCAATCAAGGTGTTATGGCTTTTCAAACCATTAAAGGGAAAGGTTTGCTTATGAAAACGACATTAAGCATTGGTGGTTACAATTGTAGGAATTATTTCTTTATTTACGTAATTTTCTTTTTATTTTATTTTATTTTATTTTTACTAAACTACCCTTGACCTCTTCATATAAATAGGCAAGTTTTTTGCATTTGTAAAGACATCATTGAGTTGAATATAAAAGTCTTCTTTTCTCATAAGTGAGAATTATTCTTTATTGTTTTTGATTGGTACTTAGGAACTTATCAAACTTTTAATTTGTGGCGTTCAAAATCCAAACACCTTATACTATAGCTCTCTATCTCTCTAAAGCTAAAAGGATTGTAGTTCATATACTTAAAGTCTTTAGCTCTCCTAAAGCTAAAAAGTTTTAAGTCTTTATCTTTTTAAAAGATCATAAGCATGATTGATGGATCCTACAATTTAAAAAATTGCCATTGGAGTTTTTGGATTGTTCATCTTTCATTCCTTTGGTTGAATGTAATCATTGGGTTTGTAGTGGCAATATTCAAAGGTTTCAATCCAATTCATACCACCTGGTATCTGAGCTTAGGCTTAATCTTGATTCTATGTATCCTTGTTTATGCTTTTATTTCTGCAATTTGTGTTCTTGATTTATTTAATTTCCTATTAATATTCAATTATTTTTGTTTTCTTGATTTTGTAGTGCAACAGATTTAAGTTGTTTTAAGAGAGTCTTGGCTTTCTCAAAATCTTTTGAAGATTAAATTGAAAGTTTGATTAAAAAAAGAAAAAAAGAAGAAAAAAAAGAAAAAGAAAAGAAAGAAAAATAGTGAAAAAAATATATTTCAAAGTTAAAGAGTTTGTTTACGTTTCTTCATATTTGCAAATTTTTGCCAAATTTAATATTTGAAAATCCTATTTGTTTTGAATTTGGACTGGGCATTATTTTTTGTTCCTCTGTTTACTAAACTACTTTAAAAGGCCTACATTTACATTGGGAATTCAACCTACTTAATTCACTCCATTGAACAAATCACACTCTTCTTATTCGATTGTGTTCTTTAAGTAAATTATAAAGGCTAAAAAAGAAGAATTGAAAGGTAAAACACAAGAGTGGTGAGATTAGCATTGAGAAAAGCAAAAAATAAAAATAAATAGAGTGAAACAATGCAAAAGGTTTAAAGACGAAGTTAACAGCTTTGACAATATATCCACCTCCATTCCTTTTTTATTGAAAGGAATTTGATTGAAAGGAATTCCTATGGCTCCAATAAACAAAGCAAATAGTACCAAGACAAGCATAGGACAAGTGTAAGTGATTTCAATTGTACAGTGAAACACTTGAGGGAATGGTGAGGATTTTCTAATCTTTTCCTTTTTTAACAGTTCACTTGACTCTGTAATCATGTCTAAAAATACAATTGAAGAAGCTAGCATATCTGGAGGGGGAAATGATGCAAAGCAATTAGCTTTCAATATGGAGGCACTTAGAAGAAAATTTGTAGCCATAAAAAGAAGATTTAATAAAGTGGCTGATAGAATGGAGAGGTATGAAAAGCAGAACCATGATAGAGCACAACCATAACAAAGAAAAGCTCTTAGAGCTCCTAGAGGAATGAATGCACTACCTGAATTTGAAGATGATTCATTGGACGAAGATGACGACAATGAAATTGTCCTTAACTTAGGGAGGCAAAATAATAGGAGATATAATAGAAATGACATGGTGGACCGCAACATTAGAAGCATTAAGGTGAAGATCCCATCATTCAAAGGAAATAATGATCCTAATGCTTATTTGGAGTGTAAAAGAAAGATGGAAATGATCTTTGAGTGTCAGAACTACTCCGAAGAAAAAAAAAGGTAAAACTAGCTCTGTTGATGAAGGATACAAGAATAGGTCTTCCTTAGTGATGGATGGGCGCAAGTTCACCTTAGGACCATTATCACTCAAGGCAATCTTTAAAAATCAAATGCGCATTCTACAACAATATGAGGAGCTTTCTAGAAAAAATGGGCAATTGGGGAGTGCAAGTGAGCATGAGAGAAAAGAAAATGGTGAGATGAGTGAAAATGGGAAACACAAGGGGAAACACGTAAAGAGAGTAAGACTGACAAACACCTAAGCTTTATGCAAGTGGAGGTGAGGTTAAAAGAGCTTTAGCTATAGGCAGTCGCTACTTGTACTTGTATGTAAGGAATCATTGCTTAACATTAATGACATAACAACTTACGTGCCAAGTGTTGCTTTGAAACTTTTGTAGGAATGTGAAGACTTGTTCCTTGAAGAGATTCCAAAAGGCTTACCACCAATTTCAGGATAGAACATCAAATTGATTTTGTTCCTAAAGTGAGCATTCTTAGTAGGCTAGCCTATAGGTGCAATCCAGAGGAAACAAAAGAAATTCAAAAACAAGTGCAAGAGTTATGTGAGAGAAAGCATGAGTCCATGTGCTGTACCTGTACTTTTAGTACTTAAAAAGGACGGGATGAGGAGGATGTGTGTGGACTATCATGCAATTAACAAGGTTACAGTAAAATATCGACACCTTATTCCTAGACTAGATGACATGCTAGATGAGTTACATGGATTGTTTGTGTTTTCTAAAATAGATCTTAAATCTTGGCATGATTAAATAAGAATGAGAGAAGGAGATGAATGGAAAACTGCCTTTAAAACTAAACATGGTCTTTATGAATGGTTAATAATGCCTTTCGGCTAAACTAATACACCAAGTATTTCATGCAATTAATGAACCATGTTTCCCGTGCTTTCATTGGTAAATTCGTGGTAGTTTATTTTGATGATATTCTTGTGCATAGCAAATCTATAGATGAGCATGTTAAACACTTAAGGGTTATTTTTACTGCACTTAGGAGTGGAATTTTATATGCTAATCTTAAGCACTAATGAAATAATCTTCATTGGTTATGTTGTTAATGAACATGTGATAGGCTATTTGTGTAGCTACAATCTAAAGCAGTGAACCTATCGATGCAGACCAGCACTAATAGTGAGTATCAAGGTTGTATTCTCGGGAAAGGATGATCCTAGAACTACTACAACGTCTTATAATATCTAACCCTAACAAAATCAATAAAGTTGCTATCTATGATTAAATGTAAGCAAGTGATTAACTAAGTGTCAGACAAACTGAAAGAATTTCATAAAACAATCAAAGGAAAAAGTAAACCCGATGGGACCTAAGCTAGTTGGATTTTAGTGAAGGTAGAGATTATATTGATTACCAATTGCAATTACCTGTGGAAGAATTCTTAACTGAATTCAATTTCCCTCTTGAGATAATCGAATTCCTAAACCTAAGAACCTAAAGTTGGAATCTCTTCCTAACAATCGATTATTAAATTAGCATTAAGCTTTAATCCGCTTCTATTAAGCTTTGTTAATTCTTAATCTGGCTAGTCAATTACCCTTATCTCTAAGTGATCATTAACCAGTTCTTGCTATTCAAATTTCCAATTACTAAATGAATTTCTCAATTACATAAAGCAATCTAAATACCACAACTCACAACATCTCATGAATAAAGTGATTTCTCATTAATAATGAAAGTAATAAGAAACAAGCATTGATAATCAAAATCTCATAAGCATTAAAATCAATCCAACAACATAGGAACCCCAATGGGTTCAACAATTTTAGCTACTCATACTAATAAGCAACACAAATAAAGAATAAATTCAAAAAAGTAAATTAAAGGCATGTGCACCCTTCTTCTTCAAGTTGGATAAAAACCCTAAATTCCCAATTTAGAATGATAAACCCTAATTTGCCTCTTGAATGCTCCCAAATCTCCTCTTGATCTTCAATTTGATGTTAAAACCAATGTAATCCTTCTTTTAATAGATGGAATGGTCTTCTAAGGTCGAGTATTGAAGTTTGGAAAAAGATGGCTTATGCTTGTATATATGAAATCAAGTCAGAAAATTGAACCCTAATTCAACAAATCGTTTTTGCCTATATAAATCTTTCAGGACGACCATGGTCAATCCCATGCTGATCAGTGCGGGCGGAGTCCAGGCCATGCTAGACCTCCATGTTTCGCAACTCACGACTTCTTCCTGGCCGTGCCCTAGCCGGTGCTGAGCCACCACGGGCCGTGGTGGCTTCGAAAACCATGCTAAAATAGCACTCTTGAAGGGCAACTATTTGATGGTTCAGCACGACCGGAGTCCAGGCCGTGCTCAACCTTGGAATGCTAGTCCTTACTCAATTTGATGAATTCTGGTCCATAATTGCACGTATTTTCCTTGATTACTGATGATATCCCTCGAAAATGGCCTTAAACGTGAAAGGAACCAAAACACAGGTGATTCTAGCATAAAACAAGATAACTATGCACAAAAATATAAATAATTGAGCATATGAATATGGATAAAATGATGCACATCACTAATCTCTTATACAATTTATGTGATGATTCAATTGATAAGTCTAGGAACAAATTGTAAATTTTAACCACTTCAAACGTGAGTTTTTTAACCAAAATTTGAGCATCCATTGCACATTATGCTCATGATTTTTCTTGTTTGAGTGTGCGCTGTACTTAACTTTGTTTCTAGAACTTGCTCTGTAATGCTTGTTGTGGTTACATGAATTTTTGGATACCATTAGATGATTTGGGCAACTTAGGAATTCACCACATTTGGCCAAAAGCCTACCCTTTGTTTCCATTAGTCAGGCAGTTTTGAGCCTTAACCTTTTCTTCATGATTTATACTTATACACTACACATACACCATTCTATACATTTATCTTTCCTTTCACCCTGTATACTAAATAATTATGTGTTATGCTTCTTCTTTTATGGAATCATAGTGCCTAATTTTGTTATAAATTCACTGAGTCTTTTTAGTCATTCTTTGATGCTCCATTCAATCCAAATTGGATAACTGTTCTCATTGTTTATGTCACTAATCATGCAGCCCCTATGTAAGCTACTGTGGCATATATATATGTTAAAAAAAAAAAGAAAAAGAAAAAATTTCTGACTTAATTCTTAGCTCTTGGCTCTTTTGAATTTAATTCTTATGAGCATCATTTACTTCAAATAAGGCTTAGTGAGTATTTTTGTTGTTTTGGCATTCAACTCTTGAAGCATTCATTCTAAATAATTGCATGATTTTTCAGTATACTTTACACTTCTATCCAAATATTATTACCTTTATCTTAGCCACATTTCAACTCTTGTACAGACCCTTTGATTTTGGTATTCATTTATTCGCTGTAGCGAAGATGAGATTGATGAGCAAGCTTATGGTAAACAGGTTTTGTGCAGCCGCGTTAAGGGAATTTTCTTGTTTACCTGTAAACACTGAGTTAAGAATTCATCCATGGGTAATTGCGATTGGTAATCAATATAATCTCTATCTTCACTAAAATCTGACTAGCTTAGGTCCCCTAGGGTTTTCTTTTTCCTTCGATTGTTTTCCTAAATCCTTTTAGATTATTTAACACTTAGTTAACCGTTTGTTCATATTTAATCACAGCATAATAACTTCATCCATTTTGTTAAGGTTAGATAACATAAGATGCTGCAGTAGTTCTAGGATCACCCTTTCCCAAGAATACGACCTTGATACTCACCATTTGTGCTAGTCATTATCGATAGGTTCATTGTCTTAGATTTTAGCTACACAAATAGCCTATCAAGTTTTTGGCGCCATTGCCGGGGAACTTTTGTGTGAACTATAGTGAATTTGTGTTTGTGTTAATTTAGCCATTTTTATTTTTCTATCTTTATTTTACTTTATTTTATTCTTTTATTCTTTTAACTACTTCTGTTTTTTGGTCCCTACCTTCCATTCTTAGGTAGTTTATGATTAGGAGCCTCAAACTTTTAAGGAAGCGTTTGCAATCGGTAGAGAAGGAGATTGAGGTTGAGATACATGTTGATAGATCAGAAGGGATATTGAATCACAATGGAAATGCTGCGGCGGACGCCAATAGAACGATGTACGAGTTTTCTATACCATCATTGGATGGGACACAGACGAGTATACTCAGATCGGCGGTAACAGCTAACAACTTCGAAATAAAGCCAAATGTGATCCAGATGGTACAGTAGAGTGTACAGTTTGGAGGGCTGCCAAGCGAGGATCCTAATGCCCATATAGCCAACTTTTTGGAGATATGCGACACGTTCAAGATAAATGGAATTACCGATGATGCCATCCGACTGAGATTATTTCCATTTTCTTTAAGGGATAGAGCAAAGAGATGGCTGCAGTCCCTTCCACCGAACACTATCACTACTTGGAAATCTTTAGCTGAAAATTTTCTTTACAAGTACTTTCCTCCAACTAAGACTGCTAAATTGAGAAATGGCATTTCTTCTTTTGTGCAGATGGATGACGAGAGCATGTACAATGCTTGGGAAAGGTACAAGGACTTGTTGAGATGCTATCCACACCACGGTCTACCAATATGGATGCAAATTCAGAACTTTTACAGCGGTTTGAACCTTCCTACTCGGCAAATGGTAGATGTTGCAGTAGGTGGGGCCTTGAACAGCAAGATGCCGGAGCAGGCGCAAAATTTGATAGAGGAGATGGCCATGAACAACTACCAGTGGCAATCCTCTAAGAGTCGGCCAATCAAACAGGGAATGGTCAATCAGTTAGACTCCACAGCAGCCTTGGCAGCTCAAGTGGAGCGTCTGACCAAGAAATTAGACCAGCTTCAGATGCCGGTTCAAGCAGCCCAAATAACCTGCGAATTTTGCGATGGCCCGCACTACGGTGAAAACTGTAATGCAGGAGGTATGTTTGCTAGCTCATCTACTTCATCTATTGTTTCTGCTGATCATGAACAGGTTAATTACATGCAGAATACACTCGGACAACAGAACAACCTTTATAGAAGCACATACAATCCTGGGTGGAGAAATCACCCCAATTTTAGTTGGCGCAATAATAATGCCTAGGGTCCATCAAGCTTTCAGATCGTGATCAATGACCACCACGCCAAAGAAGCAGCCAGTCGACCATCGAGCTTCCTCCACCAGCCAAGAAGAAATCTAACTTGGAGGAGCTAATGATAAAGTTTGTCGAATAGATTGAGACGAGGTTCCAGCAGACCGACAGTGCTCTTAGAAATCAGCAAGTGTCCATTCAGAACTTGGAAAGTCAGATTGGCTAGATTTCAAAGATGTTGTTTGAGAGGCAACAAGGAGCACTCCCCAGCACCACTGAGTCTAACCCGAGGGAGCACGTGAACGCCATCACTTTGTGTTCGGATAAGTTAGTTTCAGCTCCTTTTAAGCATGCTTTTGACGATTCTACTATTGATGTGCAGGTTGAGGCGAGTAATAAGGTTAAGGAACTTAAGAGGCAAAAGGTGAAACAAATCCCAGTCAGGGAGTATCAACTCAAGATTCCTTGTCCTGCTAGACTGAAGCAAGTAGAAGCGTAAGAGCAGTTCAGTAAGCTTTTGGATATTTTTAGAAAACTGCATATTAACTTGCCTTTTGTCGATGTATTGAAGCAGATGTCGAAGTATGCCAAGTTCTTGAAGGACATACTTAGCAGCAAAAGTAAGCCGGAGGAGGTAGCATATGTTAAGCTTAATAAAGAGTGCTCAGTAGTGTTTCAGAGCAAGTTACCAGAGAAACGTCACGACCAGGGAGTTTTACTATTCCTTGTAGTTTGGGTAACTTGTGTGTTGATGATGCATTAGCTGTTTTAGGTGCTAGTATAAATGTCATGCCCACGAGTATGTTCAATAAGCTAGGTTTGGGGGAGGCATAACCCACTAGGATGTGCATTTAATTAGCTGATCATTATGTTAAGCTTCCTAGGGGGATTGTAGAGAATGTGCTAGTCAAGGTAGACAAATTCATATTTCCTGTGGACTTTGTGGTTATGGATATGGATAATGAGCATGGTGTGCCTTTGATTTTAGGGAGACCTTTCCTTACCACGGCTAGAGCTAAAATAGACGTATTAGAGGGAAAGCTAGAGCTTAATGTAGGGGATGATTGTGTTACTTTTAGTTTACTCCCATTTGATAGTTCTCCCGCCGACCATGTTCATGCCATTTGCGCTATTGATGGGATTGTTCTTGCATGTAATAAACCACCACAGGATATACTAATTGATGATGCTCTGCATGCTTCTTTGCCTGTTGATGTGTGTTATTCATTTGAAGAAAACAACTTGTATCAATTTGAAACTTCGTGCTATGATACACCTGAGAAGGGTAGTTGCAAGTTTGTTTATGATAGGTCATCTAGATAGGATTTGCAGTGGATGATTGGGCATCCCAACTCGGTATGAAGAGCACCTCCTTGGCCATCTGCTACACACATTGGACCTCCTCCTTGCGGTCATATGCCTCAGGCCCCAGCTTACAATGAGCCCACCTTCTCAATTTGCCCACAGGCGTGAATGTCACGCAGAGTCCAAATGGCCGACTCGACCAAAAAGAAGCGCTTTTTGGGAGGCACCCCAAAATTTTAATTTTATGTTTTTATTAACATTTTATTTTATCAGTCGTTTGCATGCTTGATGGTAGTTAGAACACTTACTTAGTAATTTAACGTAGTTGTATGAATCTAGGGTTTGAATAATTTAAGTCAGATTTTTAGAAATCCTTGAAGACGGACTTCCCTGTTTGATATATTTTACTTGATTTACAACCTAAATGTGTGTGTATATATGTTAAATGCAGGTAGGGAGTTTGGCAACTCGAGATGGCAAAGGAAAGCTCGAACTTCACCCGTCCACCACGATTTCCGTAGGCATGACGGGCTTGCAACACCAGGCCGTGCTGATCAGCAGGGCCGGAGTCAGACCCGTGATGAATATGAAGATAAAGAGTTTAGGAAAATAGCCGTCCACCATGGCTTCCAAGGCCACCACAGGCTGCAACACCAGGCCGTGCCGGTCACCACGCTCGTGCCCCAGCCCGTGATGGAGATGCACGTAAAGCACAAGGTAAAATTAGCCGTCCAACATGGCTTCCGAAGGCACCACGGGCAGCAACACCAGGGCAAGCTGACTAGCACGGCCATGCCCTCACTAGTGATGGATTGGCACAAGGACATGGCTTCATGGTTCAGCACGGGCCAATTCCTGGCTGTGTTGGCCAGCACGGCCTTACCCTCACCCGTGCTGACCCTCGTGACTATATAAGCATGGCTTTTCAAAAACTTTCCTACCTTTCCCTCTCTAAGCCCTAAGGTGATGTTTCTTCTTTGTCTTTGATTTTTCTTACCTGTCACGACAACTTCAAGTAAGTCTCTTCACCCTTTTCTTTTATCTGATTAAATTTGATTTTTCTTTTATGCATTTTATTATTTTTTAGGACATTTTGATATGCTTTAGTATTTTGCTTTATTACACTGCTTAAATTTGACTTAGATTAGATTTAGTTAAGACTAGTTGCTATGTTTAAGTGATTTTGAATAATGAAATGTTAAGTGTGGGGTTTGGCAGCAATAAGGTTTATTTATGGCATTTTATCATGAACAATTAATAGCATAAATTTTCTTTGTTTGGTGCGCGATAAAATGGGCTAGAATGTAATTGTGAATTAGTTTTTTGCAGGAGATTGAGGCTTTAGACTTAAGTTTTAAGTCTAAAGTTTTCTGTTAGTCAAATTATAGTCGTTATGCTATTTAATTTTCAGTATAATTTATGTTAACTTAATTTCTTGTTCAAATACTAATGATTAATTGCATTAGGCAATATAAAGGACCGCGATCAATCTCGTCAGCAAGCAACGTCTTTTGACGGCCTTGCGAAGCGAAGGAACATCTTCCTCCATTTCACCTTCATCAGCACCAGCACCAGCACCAGCACCTCCACTACAATAGTAACTAGTCCGAGTACAAAGAGCACCAGCTGCAAATCCTCCCGCACCTGGTCGTCATCCCTTATGGACATTTCCGAATGCGGATAACGAGAGCCAGTTCCAAGTCATGAGATGGAAGCAAGTGATGGCTGGACGTTGCGTCGACTTTGTATCCTTGGAGAGAATAGGATTGGCTCAGGATGTGCATGCCTTGTTCAAAACTCTACCATACGCACGATTCTTTGACATCATTGAGCCAACCTACTGCAAACTCACAATTGAATTCATCGGCACCTTCTTTCTGCAGCAATAGAACACAAACTGGCATCAGCCTGATGCAGTCTACTTCGACATGCATTTGGGATTATGGACTGAGCAGGAGACCTCAGGCGAGGAGTATCAAGGATGCATCTATGTCAACCCAATCTCGTACGACACCATGTGGGATTCTTTAGTACTCAGGCCGGAATCATACTACCCCAATAGGTCTAAGGCGTCTAGCCTTCCAGATCATCTCTGCTATATCCATACTTTATTAGCTTACACGATTATAGGCAAGGGAGATAGTTTTGGAGCGGTTACACAGACCGATGTTTTCATCCTCTGGGCTATGCAACATCGTAAGAAGCATGACTTGGGATATTTGTTGGCGTGTCAAGTCCGTTCATTCATAGTAGATGCCCAGAAGAAGATGCACTGTTGTTTTAGCCCGTATGTGACTAGGTTAGCCAAGAGACTGGATGTATTAGACGACTGTGTGTCAGAGCTTTCACAGATTGGTGATATGACACCACTAGGGATCAGACAGATGATCAACATGCAGATGATCACGGCTACTCGACACCCACATGATAGAGTATAGGTTCGTCAGCGCAATAGTAAGGGAGGCTAGAGAGGTAGCAGCTAGAGGAGCCTAAGACCCGACGGCTGAGATTCCAGATGTTAGGATTCCTAATGTAGCCAGAGTGTTTATGCCTAATTCTGGAGCCTCCTCTTCTTATTCTGCAGGGACATCGAGTGCTCAGATTAGTGCTTTGGTGGCCAGGCTAGATCAGTCTGCGATTCTGACTGACACTATATTGAGTTTGTGCAGCATAGAAAGGAGTTTGGGCAGTTTTAAGAGGAGACTAGGGCACAGTTTCAAGGTTTAAACGATATGCTCCAATAGCTTATGTATGGGTTGGATAAGCAGGCCACCCGAACAGACCTAATGGCGGAGCAGATTCAAAAGATGGCGGAGATCGGAGCACAAAATCAGCGATTCGTCGATGATATGGAGTTTGATCTAGTAGGTTGCTTCACGGACCCTGTACCACCACCGCCGGCCCCTCCTTCAGCGCCTTCCCCTACTCCTCACCCTCCAGCAGATCCGGCCAGTGAGAATGCGCGTTCGGCAGACTACCAGTAGTGAAACAAAAATTTATGCCATTTTTCTTTTCCTTTTCCTTTTTATTTTCCTTTATTTTTATTTTACTTTATTCTCGTTTCTTTTTGCATTTTTATTTTTATGTTATTTTCTTTCATTTTATGTTATTTTAGTGGAACACTTTGCTTTGCCATCTTGATATGTACATTTAATATGATCTTCATTTTTTTATATGAGGTGCTAGTTATGTGCTATACCCAGTTATAATTTTTCTAACACTCTGGACAGTGTAATACTCAAATGTGGGATAGGTATTTATGTCTATATCCCCTAATTGTTTAATGCAATGATAATGGACTATTCTTAGGATGTTAGGACCTAGGTTTTTCATGAAATTTAAGTTTAGTTTATTCTTTCGTAATTAATGACTTAATTCACACACTAGTAATTGATTGTCCCTCTCTATCTTTTATTCTTGAAAGCAATTTCACCGTATTCAATATGTCAATTTGGCCGGGTTAAACCGGTGTTACTTGAGTTCCTTGCAAATTTACAACCTTTGACTTTGAACTTTGATTATGCCAATCTCGTATTCAATATATGTGATGATTCAATTGATAAGTCTGGGAACAAATTGCAAATTTTAGCCACTTTAAACGTGAGTTTTTGAACCAAAACTTGAGCATTCATTGCACATTATGCTCATGATATTTCTTGTTTGAGTGTGCACTGTACTTAATTTCGTTTCTAGAACTTGCACTGTAATGCTTGTTGAGGTTATATAAATTTTTGAATACCATTAGATGATTTGGGCAATTTAGGATTTCACCACATCTGGCCAAAAGCCTACCCTTTGTTTCTATTAATCAGCCAGTTTGAGCCTTAACCTTTTCTTCATGATTTACACCTAATCACTACACATACACCATTCTATACATCTATCTTTCCTTTCACCTTGTATACTGAATAATTATGTGTTATGCTTCTTCATTTATGGAATCATAGTGCCTAACGTCGTTCTAAATTCATTTAGTCTTTTAGTCATTCTTTGATGCTCCCTTCAATCCAAATTGGATAACTATTCTTATTATTTATGTCACTAATCATACAGCCCCTATATAAGATGTTGTAATATATATACATAGTATATATAAAAAAAAAAAAGAAAAAAAAATTCTGACTTACTTCTTAGCTCTTAGCTCTTCTGAATTTAATTCTTGTGAGCATCCTTTACTTCAAATAAGGCTTAGTGAGTATTTTTGTTGTTTTGGCACTCAGTTCCTCATTTTAAATAAGTGTATGATTTTTCAGTATACTTTACACTTCTATCCAAATATTCTTACCTTTACCTCAGCCACATTTCAACCTTTAAAAAGACCCTTGATTTTGGTATTCATTTATTCGCGGTAGCGAAGATGAGATTGATGAGCAAGCTTATAGTAAATAGGTTTTGTGCAGCTACATTAAGGGAATTTTCTTGTTTAACTTTAAACACTGTGAGTGATTTGAGAGATTCCTGTGAGGTAATGGTTCTTAGTCTTTAATGCTGAACTGTTATATAAGTTGTGCTTCGAGATGGTATTATTATAGTTTTTCCTTAAAGGTGTATAACTTGTTAGTTACTTGAGTTTCATTCTTTATATGTTGAATAAAGCATTCAAGAGGCAATTTAGGGTTCATCATTCAGAATTGGGAATTTAGGGCTTTTCATCCAACTTGAAGAAGAAGGCTGTACATGCTTTCAAATTACTTTTCTGAATTTGTTCTTTACTTTGTGTTGCTTATTAGTAAGAGTAACTAAATTTGTCAAACCCTTTGGGGTTCCTATGTTGTTGGATTGATTTTATTGCTTATGAGATTTTGATTATCAATTCTTGTCTCTTCTTGCTTTCATTATTAATGAGAAATCACTTTATTCATGAGACGTTGTGAGTTGTGGTATTTAGATTGCTTTATGTAATTGAGAAATACATTTAGTAATTGGAAATTTGAATAGCAAGAACTGGTTAATGATCACTTAGAGATAAGGGTAATTGACTAGCCGGATTAAGAATTAACTAAGCTTAACAGAGGGGGGTTAAAACTTAATGCTAATTGAATAATCAATCGTCAGGAAGAGATCCCAACTTTAGGTTATTAGGTTTAGGAATTCGGTTATCTCGAGAGGGAGACCGAATTCAGTTAAGAATTCATCCACATGTAATTGCAATTGGTAATCAATATAATCTCTATCTTCACTAAAATCAAACTAGCTTAGGTCCCCTGGGGTTTGCTTTTTTCCTTTAATTGTTTTGCTAAATTCTTTCAGATTATTTGACACTTAGTTAACCGTTTGTTTATATTTAATCACAGCATAATAACTTCATCAATTTTGTTAAAGTTAGATAACATAAGATGCCGCAGTAGTTCTAGGATCACCCTTTCCCAAGAATACGACCTTGATACTCACTATTTATGCTAGTCTGCGTCGATAGGTTCACTGCCTTAGAGTTTAACTACATAAATAGCCTATCAATTGGCATAATCAAAGTTTAAAGTTAAAGGTTGTAAGTTTGCAAGGAACTCAAGTAACACCGGTTTAACCCGGCCAAATTGACACAGGATCCGTTAAGCAACCTACTAGATCGAACTCCTTATCATCGATGAATTACTGATTTTGTGCTTCGTTCTCCACCATCTTTTGTATCTGCTCCGCCATTAGGTCCGTCTGGGTGGCCTGCCTATCCACCCTATGCATAAGCTGCTGGAGCATATCATTTAACCCTAGAAACTGTGCCCTAGTTTCATCTTGAAACTGCCTAAACTCCTTTCTGTGCTGTACAAACTCAGTATAGTGCTGCTGTAAATCACAAACTCGATCTAGTCGGTCAGTCAAAGCACTAATCTGAGCACTCGATGACCCTACAGAATAAGAAGAGGAGGCTCTAGATGTAGGCATAAACACTCTGGCTGGGTTAGGAATCCTAACATATGGAATGTCAGCCGTAGGGTCTTGAGCTCCTCGAGCTGCTGCCTCTCTAGCCTCCCTGACTATTGCATTGACGAGCCTGTACTCAATGCCATATGGGTGACGAGTGGCCGTGATCATCTGCATATTGATCATTTATCTGATCCCTAATGGTCTCATATTACCAATCTGAGAAAGCTCGGACAAACAGTCGTCCAGTAAATCCAGTCTCTTAGCCAACCTAGTCACACACGGGCCAAAACAACAGTGCATCTTCTTCTAGGCATAGACTATGAAGGAACGGACTTGACGAGCCAACAGATATCCTATATCAAGCTTCTTATGATGAGCATAGTTTTACACATATTTGCTTGCATATTATTGCGTATTTTCTTAGCAATTATTGTGCTTTTATTTCCAGATCACCCGTGTTTTGTGTTCTTTTGCATTTCAGGAACATTTATAGGACCATCATCGGTGTTTAAGCAATTATAGATCAATACGTGCGGAAACGGATGAGAATTCATCAAGATCGGACAAGAGCCCGCGTTTCACACATTGAGCACGGCTTGAGTCAAGGCCGTGCTGACCATCACGGCCTGGACTCTGGCCGTGACCAACCATCGAAACTTGGTCTTCAAAATAATGGTTTGAGCACGGTTTCCGTAGCCACCACGGCCTCCAGCATGGGGAGCAACACGGTCATGGTGAAACCCTAGTTGGTGAGATCCACAGTCTCAGCACGGCATGGACTCCGGCCGTGCTGAGTTAAATATATAAGAAAAAATGAATTTTTCTTAAGGGGAGAGAGGGAAAAAGAGTGACATAGAGCCCTGGAGGCTAGTTCGGTTCCTGTACAGTATTGAGTGCAAGAGAGAGTTGCAGTGAGTAAGAATCCCGGAATCACAAGGTTCCGAGTGCAAAACAGTAGTGAAGCAATTCAAGAGGCAGTTTGGGAGATTAATCAAAGTGTAGATCCAGATTTGGAGCTGTTCATCCAATTCGAGAGAAAAGGGTGTACATGTTTTATTTTCATTATTCTTTCATTATAATTGATTTCCTAGATTGTTTTAAACATGAACATGTTTAGCTAGACTGATTTAATCCATTGGGATTTCTTTACTATGTTGGCTTGATATTATATTGTTGGATTGTTTGAGTTGGTTTTGTATTCTTCTTGTTTTCAGTATTAATAAGATTATGCATTATTCATGAGACGTTGTGAATTGTGATGTTTAGATTGCTTTATGAGATTGAGAAATCCGTTTGGCAATTGGAATTTTGAATAACAAGAACTGGTTAATAATCGCTTAGAGATAAGGATAATTAACTAGCCGAATAAAGAATTAACAAAGCTTAATAGAGGCAGATTAAAGCTTAATGCTAATTTAAGAATCAATCGTTAGGAAGAGATTCCAACTTTAGGTTATTAGGTTTAGGAATTCGGTTATCTCGAGAGAGAAACCAAATTCGGTTAAGAATTAGTCCACGGGTAGCATAATTAGACTCACCGATCCTTTATCTTTTGTTCGGTTGCCAACTAGTTTAGATTCCCTTTGGGTTTGTCTTCTTGTCTTGATTATTTCATTTATCAATTACTCCTGCATCTCCCTCGGAACTTAGCTTGTAGTTAATAGTTAGTTTAGAAATTATTCATTATCCATTTTAGGTTAATATAACAAAGAACAAAGGAGTAACTCTAGGCTTTCACTTTCCCGAGGAATACGACCTTGATACTCGCCATTAGTGCTAGACTGCATCGGTAGGTTCACTGCCTTAGGTGTAGGTTGCATAAAGAGCCCATCAAGTTTTTGGCGCCGTTGCCGGGGAATGTTTGAAAACTAGAGTGAAATTTGCTATTTGTTAATTTAGCCATTTTTTTTCTTTCTTATTATTTTATGATTTTTATTTTTATTTGTTTAATTATTTTATTTTATTTGTACATATTTATTTAGTTTAAGTTTATGATTCAGATAGTGAATGATAAGGAGGTTCAATGCTAAATTCAAACTCTTTGTATGACACGTTGGAAAATGGGATCAGGAACCAAGAGAGTGCTAAAAATTGGGATGCCCGTGCATCTTTAGATGCTCGAGTGGAATCGTTTTGCAGGGCTACCGATCAACTCTCTTCTCCTATCCTTTCATCTCAAGTCTTTTGTGAATTTTGTTGTGGTTTACACGTGTGTAATGATTGTCCATTGTATAGTGATGTTGCTCATTGTCTGCATTAGGGAATGTCCACAATGGATGACGGCCAGGTGTGGATGGATTCACAGCAGGTGCTTTCCGGTCGGACTATTTCTTTGTTGTAGTGGAGGTGGAAGTCTTTGGTCTTTGGTTACGGCATTGTGGAAGAAGCGCTTCCTTCACCGCGATCGCTTCTTTGATGCAGGCGTTTGGGTTGCTTTCTGAGATTTATCGCGATCAGTCATATCACCTAATGCAATGAATTATTAGTTTTTGTAAGAATTCAAGTTAATGAAAGAAATAATCTACCTGAATCAACGTATAATGATTATACTTGACTAACCAAAAACTTGTATAAACTAATAAACCGATACATACCAATCTAATTTATCATGAACCAGCAATTGCAATTTAAGTCTAAACATTATTCATGCTTTGCATCTTTGTAGGCACATTTTATTTCCACCAAAACCCCACACTTATCATTTTCATAACCGACTACACCACAAACACAACAACTAATGTAAATTAACCTAACCAAGGTCATATGGTTACAATATAAAGCCACCAAGATATCCTAGCATGTCCTAACAAGAGTATATGTATAAAATAGAAGTCAAATCATAATAAAAAAATATAAGGTAACAAATGAAGGGACTTACCTGAGTTCGCTGAGGAAAGTGAGAAGGGTGAGATAAGGGTATAAGAACAACACCTTTCAGCTAAGAAAAACAAAAGGGAAGCAAAATTTTCGGAGGCCTCCCGTTCTTATAGGCACGTGTTCAGCACGGGTGAGGGTAAGGCCGTCTTGCGGCCATTTCTTGTGATGCACCTTAGCGCAGGCGGTGTACGTCTTGACCGACACAACATGGGGTTGTATTCCATGATGCCTTCGGAAGTCATGACAAATTATTCTTTATCCTTCAACACGGGCTTGACTCTGGTCATGCTCCTCGGCCGTGGTGAAACGGAGTGTTTCTGGGCTTTCCTTTGCCATCTCGAGTCGCCTTGCCCCCTACCTGTAATCAACACATATATGCGTGTAATTAGATCATAAAACAAGTAGATATGGTCAAACGGAAGAGTCCGTCCTCTCCAATTATATAAGTCCGAAAAATTAAAAACCCTAATTATTGTTTAAGCAACTATAATAAAGTCAAATGAAAATGATGAAACAATCACAACTAATTAAAAACATAAAAGTATAATCCAAGTCGAATGTACATAAGTGCTTAGAGTCTTAAGCTTGACTCATTCGGATCACCCTTCCTGTGCATACAAAGCCAGGTCAACTCGTTGCTCACTATCCAACGAGTTACAATGGTATCGCTTTAGCCGATGGCCATTCACTTTGAAGTTTCCCTTCTCTGGATGATGCAACTCTACCACTCCATATGGAAAGACTTGTCAGATCTGAAATGGTCGGACCAGCGAGTCTGCGGCTTTCAAAGGAAGCCAGACGAAGGCGAGTTGTAAAGCAACACTTTCGATCCCCAACTGAAACTCCTTAGGCTCACGAATCCTTTGATCATGCCATTTCTTAGTCCTTGCTTTGTAAGTTGAGGAGTTTTCGTATGCCTACTGGCGCCACTCATCTAGCTCACTCAGCTGCCATTGTCGCTCCTTACCTGCAGAATCAATATCAAAGTTACAAGTTCTAAGGGCCCAAAGTGCCCTATGCTCTAACTCAACAGGCAAATGACATGACTTTCCATAAACAAGGCGATAGGGCGTAAAACCTATAGATGTCTTAAAAGCAGTCCGAAATGCCCATAATGCATCATCCAACTTAAGAGTCCAGTCCTTCCTACTGGTACTAACGGTTCTCTCTAAAATACGTTTAATACCCCTATTAGTTACCTCAACCTGCCCACTAGTTTGGGGGTGATAGGGAGTAGAGAATCGATGAGTAACTCCGTACCGCTTAAGTACTTTCTCTAATTGGGCGTTGCAGAAATGTGTTCCTCTATCACTAATAAGTGCCCTAGGTATGCCAAACCTAGCAAACAATCGCTTAAGGAACTGCAGACAACCCCGGCATCGTCGTTGGCTACTGACTGAGCTTCAGCCACTTAGAGAAATATTCAGCAACCGAATGTACTTATTACCATACGAAGAGGGAAAGGGTCCCATGAAGTCGATGCCCCAAACATCAAAAATCTCAACGACTTGCACACCAATTTGGGGCATCTCATCACGAGAAGAGATATTACACCTTGGCTGAAGGGTCACAACCTGAACAAATTTCCGTGCATCTTGGAAGAGCGCAGGCCAATAGAATCCCGCCTCTAGCACCTTCCTCATTGTATGGTTTGCTGCTGATGACCTCCGGTGGGTCCCTCATGGCGGTGCTTCAATATTTGGAGAGTCTCCTCGCCATATACAACGGCGAATCACCCGATCCGCACATACTTTAAATAAAAGGGATCTTCCTAAATATAGTATTTTAAATCGTGAAGAATTTCTTCTTTTCTTTGATAAGTCATACCCTTTGGTAGAACCCTAGCAACCAAATAGTTAGCGTAATCCGAAAACCGGGGAGTGTCGGTGTATACCGGTGACATATAAATGTTCTTCTAGAAATCGATCGTCTATGGCCGTCTCGTCAAGTGCATCCAAGTGAGGATTTTCCAATCTCGATAAATGGTCCGCTGCCAGATTCTTTAAGCGCCCTTCTTATCCTTGATCTCGACATCAAATTCCTGTAATAAAAGAATCCACCAAGATCAATCTCGGTTTCGCATCATTTTCAGGAATAAGTACCTCAACGCCGAGTGGTCCGTGAAGATAATGGTTTTGGAGAGAACGAGGTATGATCTAAACTTGTCGAAGGCGTAAACAACAGCCAATAACTCCTTCTCTGTAGTGGTGTAGTGTTCTGGGCTCCCGTCAAAGTCTTGCTAGCATAGTAAATGGGTTGGAACTTCTTTTCAATCCTCTGTCCAAGCCACCCAATCGCATAATCACTAGCATCGCACATCAGTTCAAAGGCAGCCCCTAATCGGGAGAAACCATGATTGGGGCTATAGTTAGAAGTTTCTTAAGTAACTCAAAAGTCGCCAAGCATGCATCATCAAAAATAAAAGGTACATCTTTAACTAACAATTGAGTGAGAGGCCTAGCAATCTTAGAGAAATCTCTAATAAATCTCCTATAAAACCCTACATGGCCTAGAAAACTCCTATGACCTTATGAACTAGGAGGAGGTAGCTTAGATATTACTTCTACCTTAGCTCTATCCACCTCCATCCCGACTGAGAGATCTTATGCCCCAAAACAATCCCCTCTCACCATGAAATGGCATTTTCCCAGTTTAGTACCAAGTTAGCCTCAATACACCTAGCTAACATGCGCTCAAGGTTTTCCAAACAAAGAGAGAAAGAATTACCAAAAATAGAGAAGTCATCCATAAATACCTCCATAGACTCCTCAATCATGTCCTCAAAAATAGCCATCATACACTGAAATGTACGGTGCATTGCAGTCCGAATGGCATCCGTCTATAAGCAGCGTCCCATAAGGGCGGTGAAGGTAGTCTTCTCTTGGTCCTCAGTGCAATAGGAATCCGAAAGTAACTCGAAAAGCCATCAAGAAAACAATAAAACATGTGACCTGCTAAACGTTCAATCATCTGATCAATAAAAGGAAGAGGGAAATGGTCCTTCCGAGTTGCATCATTAAGCCTACGGTAATCAATGCAAACTCGGAAGCCTATTACCGTCCGAGTCGGGATCAGCTCATCCTTCTCATTCCTTACCACCCATGCCTCCTTCTAGCAGGAAATGGGATATATTAAACCTGCATCAATAAGTTTAATTACCTCCTTCTTTAACATTTCTTTCGTGTTCGGATTGAGTCGTCTTTGAGGCTGAACAACCGGCCTGAAACTGTCCTCCAATGAAATCTTATGAGAGCAGAAACTTGGATTTATGCCCGGGATATCTGCTATATTGAAAGCAAAGGCCTTCTTGTACTTCCTTAGAACTTCCAATAGCATGGCTTTTCTTCAGGAGTTAGATCGGTACCGCTATGATTCTGGTAAGCGCTTCTCTTCATCCAGGAAGGCATAAACCAAGTGGCTCGGTAACTCCTTCAGTTCTAAGACCGGTGGGTCCTCGAATGAAGTCTTTACTTTACACCCAGGACTGTCAAGAAAAGATAGGGATCAGTTGACAAGCTCGGCTCGGGAAGCCAATAAAACAGCGAGTTGCTCCAACACTTGCTCGTTGGACAACTCCTCCTCATCCTCAGCTATTGCTACTTGCAAAGGGTTAGAACATAAAATTTCTTGCAAATGGGACTCAACCACATCATTAATCACATCAATAGAATATACAGTATTATCATAGTCCAGTGACTGTCTCCTGGAAGTGGCTAGGTCAAAGGTAATGGTCTCATCATCAACTCTAAGCTTAAGCTTTCCATGGCTTACATCGATAACAGCCCTC